>NW_016195042.1:991-3079 GCF_001687245.7 Rhagoletis zephyria | reverse complement strand
GAGCACACCAACTGTCATTCTCTTCTTTCACCCTCTGATACCCCAAAGTGAACGTCGTAGAAAACTATTGTTCCACAGCTTCTGCATGCTCCTGGTGAAAGACCTGGCAGACCACAGACTAGGAGAACAGCACTCTCCTTACCCTCTCCATACAAGCAGTTTGTCCGCACCGAAAACCCTGCTCCAATTGAGCCGACACTAGTTGACTTTCTATTTTCACGCTTACATCATCCCTTTATTTCTTGTGCATTAGTCACTGTTCAAGTGCTGACTGCTCGTATTTCGTCCACTTGTTTTGCCCACACTCTCGATCGCTCGCACCACACCGCACTTAGCCTCCATCTCTTTCCATCTCTCACTCTCTCCTGACCTCTCACTCTCTTGACCATGACAGTAAGTACCAGATTCAAATTTTAACTCATTTTATTGACATTTTTTTGCTTTTAGTCTAACAACGTTAACAAAACGGGAGAGAATTCCCGTAACTCAACAGATGTGAACTCTGTTTTGACTCAGAATCAAGACTTTGCGGCTTTCCGAACTGCGAAGGAGCACATTAAACTTTCAGAACAAGTAGTGCGTAACCAAAGTAAGTTTAATTATTTGATAAATGTAAAAAATCAACCATTTTTAATAACATCTTTTTGCTTTCAGTCAATCAATTAAAAGCCAAGCGGGCAGAATTGGTGGCTGACCCAGGAAATGCTTTACTTAGGCGTCAAATGTAAACATTTAGCCATTCAGCATTAGCCATGTGTACATTCTTTTCATTTCTTTTCCCTACACAGCAATGAAATTGCCGAAACTTTAAGGAAAACTCTGGCTGACTACAATTCCGAGCGATTGGAATTTCTTGAACTTCAGTCGGACGTCCTAGATGTGAAAATAGAGTAAAACCCCTAACAACTGTCTTCTGTTTTTAAAACTTTTTATTCTTCTAGAGCCGAACAGGACATTGTAAAAAAGACGGCTATGATTTACAGCCAGGTGAAAATCGATAATGAAATCACAGAATTAACGTCTGAGTACCTGCTTAAGCAATACAAAACACTTGCTCAAAAAACAGCTGCACGAAGGGATAAAATTGAACACATTCGTACAATCTCTAAAAAAGTTGACCAAACTGCTGCCGAAGAAAGTTTGGCTACAGCGGCTTCAAGCTATGTAAGTGTTGTAGTAGTGGTACCAGTTTGTTAATGCCTAACTATCTACTTTTTTCACCCATCTGCACAGAAAAGTAATATTCTTTAAATTTTTTTCTTTCGGTTAAGGTTTTGAAAAATGAAAAAGTAATTGTCTACGCATGCACCAACGCGAACAGAAAAACGAATGCTTGTTTTGAACCTCATATTCAATAGTAAATTTCTCGAAAACCATTAAAGTTTTTTAATTTTGCTTTTGCCAGAATGTTCATTGGGCCTTTTTCTTTTGTCTGGGCGTGTTAAAAAGTGCAAAAGTACTCAAATTCGGTTTTTCATTGCAGTAATTTCATAAAAAACTTGTGTTTTTTTAACTGTTCATATCTCGAAAACTATTTAAGTTTTTGAGATTCTGTTTTCACTAAAATGTTCCGGAAGCCTTCCTCTTCAGAATTGCGTATCAAAAGAACCAACAAAGAATCATAAACGCTCTTAAGACTACAAAGGAAACTATTGTTCCACAACTTCTGCATGTTCCTGGTGAAAGACCTGGCAAACCACAAAGAAACCAGCACTCTCCTTACCACCTCCATACAAGCAGTTTGTCCGCTTCAGAAAACCCTGCTCCAATTGAGCCGACACTAGTTGACTTTCTATTTTCACGTTTACGTCATCACTTTATTTCTCGTGCATTAGTCACTGCTCAAGTGCTGACTGCTCGTATTTTGTCCATTTGTTGCTCACACTCTCGATCGCTCAGACCACACCTCATTTAGCCCCTATCTCTCTCTCTCTCACTCTCCTTCCCTCTAAAAAAAATACTTGCACAACTCAAAGCGGCAAAGTAGTGGGTGTAAGCTATCGGGGAACAGTTAAAGGCTGCGTGGTCTGGCGGGGCCCGAGGCGGCGGAAGTTTAAAGCGTACAAGCGATGTCGGGTGAGCCGCCGG
>NW_016195042.1:0-830 GCF_001687245.7 Rhagoletis zephyria | reverse complement strand
GTGACTTGACCACTGTCAACTTCCATTGACAGTAGAGTAATTGGGAAAACCTAGCGGTGCACAGCACAAGGCGGCGAGGTCTGGCACCACTTGTACACTTGAAACTTCCGTTGCCTCAGGTCTTGCGAGCAAAGTGAGTGGGCCCGTTGCGATGGATGTTTAAAGTATACAAGCGATGTCTGGTGAGCCGCCGGTTAAGTTATTGCAAAACCCTAGCGGTTCACGGTCCAAGGTGGCGAGGTCAAGCAGATTTGCTAGAAATGTTATGCTTAGGTTTAGTTGTNGTTTAAGAGTAGGTTTGTGGAGCGTCTATACTTGCGTCAGTCAAAATCTATTAATGGAACACCCGAAGATCCCCTAGTTTTAAATCGTCCATATCTCAAAAACTATTCAAGTTTTTGAGATTCTGTTTTCACTAAAATATTCCTAGAATCTTCGTTTTTGGCTGGGGTTTATAAAAAATAAAAAAGTAATGTGATT
The DNA here is from genome assembly GCF_001687245.7 of Rhagoletis zephyria. NCBI lineage: Eukaryota > Metazoa > Arthropoda > Insecta > Diptera > Tephritidae > Rhagoletis > Rhagoletis zephyria. The sequence continues at coordinate 350 of NW_016195042.1, read as the reverse complement.
ATCTACGCATGCACCATCGTAAACAGAAAAGCAAATGCTTGTTTTGAACTTCATCATCTTCAAAAGTCGATATCTCAAAAACTATTCAAGTTTTTTCAATTCTGTTTTCGCTAAAATGTTCCTGAAGCCCTCCTCTGACGAATGGCGTGTTTAAAAACTCCAAAAAGAATCATAAACGCCTAAGGAAAGAATCGAACTTTCAACCTTTCGGTTAACAGCCGAACGCGCTAACCGATTGCGCCACTCAGGCTCTTCTGCTAATAATCAGAATCCTGCACGATTTTAAGCATAAAGGGAAATTGCTTTTCCCTGCTTGTAAACCATTGCTAAATTTAATTAAAAATGCCACC
>NW_016195040.1:0-3079 GCF_001687245.7 Rhagoletis zephyria | reverse complement strand
TTATGGGCGTATTTGGATCCTCAAAATCGTCACACGTTATATGGAATTCCGTTTCATACTCAACGCCACTGCTGGGTTCTATGCTGCACTGTCCACCGTTGGGTGGCTCATTCAAGGATAGCGTTATTTTACATTTACCGCTCATCGAGTCGCTGGCAGTGGACGCTTCAACTGTAATATCGCCACTGGCAGGTGGCATAAAGCCGATACGACGCGCATTGCTAGGGAAGCTGCCACCGCTACTAACTGTCCATGTGATGGTGGGTTGCGCGCCGCAAGTGGGGCATCGCATGAGCAGATGTATCTTCCGACCGGCCGCATATTTCGCCATAGCGCAATTTCGTACACATTCAATGAAGACGTAATGCCTGGGTTCATTTGTTATTTGAATGGTTTGCCTTGCAACATCGCGCGACATTTTGCTGACGTATGAGTTTACTTGGAATTTAAATGTGTAGGACTTGCCAAGCTGTAGCACTCCAGCAGGAATATTCAATTTGCTGGCTGTTAGATTCGCGAGAAAATAAAAAAGTAATTTAGTTAAGAATAAGCTCTCGTGGTAAAAACGTACCTTATAAATATATGTAGGTAGAACAAACTACTAGTAAATCTACAGTGCCAGGAAATCAAGATGCGGGCCTATGTTGACGCTCTAGCCACATGTATGGAGTGCGCATTCAAAATAGATTCTTGGGCCATAAATTGTTCTCATCTTGTGAATTAGTGGAGAACTGACTTGTAAAACTCAGATAAAATTACCGATTTTTACTAAACATAAATTCAATTTCTCGACCTCAAACGTAAGTGTAGGCTGAATATCCTTAACATTCAGAAGCAAGCAGGAAACGCCTCGTTGGCTCCCTATTTAAGGAAAGAAATGCTGAGAAACAAGAAAGGATTGAAGCCAAAGATTGCGCACTGGATGAACATGGCTTCATATCTTCATATGAAGCGCATTTCTGATGGCCATCCCTTGTTATAGATATCGTCGTTAAAATAACGAATTGTAGAGGCCAGCCGGCGGACTCTTCCAACTTTCTACTCGATTTGGTACCAATAGATATTTTTTGATCGAAAATTCAGCTGCTACTAGCGCTATTAGATTGCGATATTCTGAATGGACTGTAATAGAGTTGTGGAACAGTTGCTCATTATACTTAAAGAAGTAATGGAATAGAGAAAAACAGGTAGGAAAGAAGTTCGTCTATTCTCAATACATCTGACTCAAAAGTACAACATATCGGTCGGAGGAAGGCCGAACACCCTGCAAGCAAGTTGCCCACAGTGGGTCGTCGATGTTACCTATGCTATCTCCTTGTATTATGTGCCCTGCAATCAGTCCTTTAAGTGGTCGTAGCTACAACTCTGTATGGCCTTTCCAGGATATTCACTCGACAGTCGGGTCTACGTAACCGCAACGACCCAAATTCACATCTGGCTAAGGACTGTCACACCAGATTGGCGATTTTAAGCGTTTTTTTTATTAATGTGAAGTTGGTGGTCGCAGAACAGCATTTAAAACAATTACAATTTGCAAATATATTTATACCTACATTTAAAAGACTTCTCCGGAGGTCTGACTTTGCAGCTTGTTTTTACTACAAACGGCCGCGGGGGTGCGCTTTGTTGCAAAACAAAATGGTTGGAACATGAAGGAAAAGTGCAAACCATGTTTCTCAACAATGTTGCTAAGCAATGTTACTTCATGTTTTATTGCACCAAAGCGCACAAAATCTCACCCAGCGGCCGTTTTTGCTGAAAATGAAAGGCAAAAATTAACTACGGGTTCAGATTGCTTGAACCCAAAAACTCGCAAAAAGGCCTTTTAATGCTATAAATATTTACATCTAAATTAATTTTAATATGTTGAACAGCAACTCTGCGACCACAAATTTCAAATTGGAAAAAGACAATTGCTTAAATCGCCAACCTGGGAAAAATGAGAAATTATGTACTTGCCTATATCGTCACCTGAGTGGAAGATCGGAAAGCGCTATCTCAGAAAATTTTTCAAGAACGCTCTACTTCAGAATTTGATTGAAAAACACTCTATCTCTGAGTTTGGTTGAAGAACGCCCTATCTCAGCTGCCGATTCAAAAACGCCCTATCTCAGCACATCCTCAATACATTTTCATTTGACAAAAGGCCTTTTTGAATCGAATTCCGAGATAGGGCGTTCTTCAACCAAACTCAAAAATTGAGAGGTGTTTTTCAATAAAATTCTGAAGTAGGGCGTTCTTGAAAAGTTTTCTGAGATTGGGCGTTTTTGAACTGGTTGCCGAGATAGGTCGATCTTCCACTCAGCCATCGATATACCATTCAAACTGTCAGAAAAACTTGGTTTCGTCAATTCCTCAGCCGACTGTCGAACAGTGTAATCAATCAGAAAGTGTATTTGAAACTTTTTGCTAACTAAGGTCTTTCGCATTTCAGTGACGCTTTTTTGTATTAACCTTTAAAATATTTTCCCATTTTCATACCTGTTCCCATATCTTCGTGGCAGTAGCTATTGGAACTGTCGTCAGCTGAAGTACAACTCCACTTGAAATGCATCGTTTGCTCGACCAACGGTGACAGTGCAAAATCACGACTTTGAGAGCCATCCAAGAAGAAAGACTGACGAACGCCAACTTCACGTGTGTTTCCACCAAAAATGAGTGCCGAAACTGGCTTCGACATAACGAAGATGTAACACTATTTAAAAGCAATAGCACAGAAATAAATTTATGACATATCCAACCACACTCACCCTAGCTTTCTTGTGTACCACTGTGCCGCCTTGGTGCTCGTCCACATTCACGCGAATCATATAGGATTGTGCCACCGCGCCGTGATAGTTGAACCATAATTGATAGGGTTTGACTTTCAGTTGCTTTTTGCCGCTATTGCCGAATTCAAATAGCAAAACTGTGAGTAAACCGTGAACCGAAAAAAAGTAGGAAATATTAGTCAACTAAGTACATAACAAGCGCCTCACCTGTGCCGATACTATTGTGCACAGTCCATTCGATTTCTAAGCGTGAGTCTGGCGCGCAATGTTTATGTATAATGGCATTGAAGAAATTGAAGCGCGCTATG
>NW_016195039.1:0-3079 GCF_001687245.7 Rhagoletis zephyria | reverse complement strand
TGTGACTCTTTTGAAGACGGTGTGCGATATGTATAAATGAGTTTTTTTTTCAATCGTAATTTGAGTTTTGCCCTAATAATTTTTTGCTTTGTTTGCCTGCTATGTATGTTCGAATCGCCACAGTCGAGCAGAAGCAATAGCACCCCATGTACGAATGCCCACTTGGGTCTATAACAGAGGTGACGACGTTCTGCGCATCTCGTAATTCAGTGTGACGGCATTCGTAAAGGAGCCTCTGAATGTTCCAAAACAAAGCGCTCAGTGCCAACAGGAAGACACCTTATGCTTTAGAGCTGAGCTCTCGGTGCCTATTTTGAATAAGCATCTTTCAGCATCTTATGCTTCACATATTCATAGTACTATGAATATGCCATCGACCTGTGTGCAGAGATAAACTTACGTAGACGAAAAAATTTACTACATACCTTGATAGGTACTCGTACACTCATATCCGCTTTCTGCCACGTCATAAGGTTATCGCGGGCATGAGCAAATAGACTAGGCAGAGAAGCAGAAGAGCAACAACTCCAAATTTCCAAAAAGAGCGCTCAAGAACAGGAGGAGAGAAGTGAACGAGCAGCACTGGCTTTGCTTTGCACTAGTAAGATACAACCAACAGACAGGTTAGGTTAAGTTAGGCAGGCTAGCCAGTGCCTAACTTTATGAATACCATTGATTTCCTTAGCGTTACTTGAAATTCAAAGACCAAATTGATTGAAAAGGACGCCTGTTGGAGCGCTCTACGGCTGCCCAATACAATCTACATGAAAAGTAGGGATCTTCGGGGTCACTATGAGGTTCTCAAGCCAATCCGCAATCCGGCTCACAGACATTATGCTACCGAAATTATCCTCCTACAAGCCCATTAAGGTTAGAAATCCTGAAAGAGACTGCTGTGAAGCGATAATTTCTATGATAGACGAAGGATCCCAAGTATGGTGTACCGACGGGTCGGGTGCAACAAACGCAAAACGTGTGGACCAAATGGGCGTTCATCTTTTCTGGGGTACATCTAGAAGATACGGCGCAGAGCTACTTAGTAACCAGAAAGAACTGCTGCCCACCAGCTGAAGTCAAAGGAAATGATACAATCAAAGAGATTCGTAGCTCCTTCTAGAAGGAACTCCGAAAGGCTTCTTGAACTTAGTGGGGATGGTCTTAGATCGATTACTGGCTATCTGATAAGACACTGAAAGTTAAGGTACCATTGACTGCAGTTTGTGATGAGTTTTGAGGATAGAAAAAAGGAGCCAACCTTTCCATTCTGACTTTAGATTCGAATTCGGTCTAGTTCGTCACTAATTTTTTAATCTGTGTAAATGACCCGCTGTGGCTAAGTAGTTAGAGGTGCGTACTACCACTCCGTAGGAGCTCGGTTTGATGATGTGAGCAACATATAAATTAAAAAAATTTTATTTTTTTTAACAGCTGTCGCTCTCCATCTACAAGTGGCAAACCTTCCGTTACGTTATCAAACTATTAAAAAATAATCACAAAATTTTGAGTCGCTGAAGCCAAGCCTGCATCAGAATTAAAAAATGGTATAACTTTTACTTTCTAGCCTCTAAACATCTAATATTATAGTATAGTATCGTTGATCCTTTTAAGCTAAAAAGTAACGGAATTCTTACATCAAATTCTTTTTATGTAAATTCTGAGGTTATCTGACCAAACTGATACATGTATACTTAATAGCCCCTTCTCTCTCTATTAATTTTAAGTCGAAGAGACACCTTCCATTAAAAATCTTCTGCTTGGCCTTTTTAACCGACTTCAAAAAAAAAGCAGGTTATCGATTCGTCGGAATTTGTTTTTATGTTTGTTACCGCATAAATTTGGACCACGTTAACCGATTACTATAATTCTATTTTTAGAGGAAAGCTGGAACCTCAGGTGGTCTCATACACATTTGGTTTAGATCCGATCTTTGGATCATGAAGAAATTAACGTTATGCTTAAATTTTTATATGAGAATTGAAATCGATTTTTTTTTGCTTAAAAATTAATTGTTTCCTTATCAAGGCTTTAGAAAATGTAACAAAACATGTTGTTAATAATTTTAAACTCATTTTTTTTTTAAACTAAAATAAAGCAATCAATTATCGCAGTTTTTCTAACATTCACGGCTTTAATTCAAATATCTCAATCAAAGATTTTACAATTTTATCTCCTCCCAGAGTTTCTTTTACTTGCCACCTTCTCCACCTGCTTGTCCGCCAGCTCCTCCACCCATGTTAAATCCAAATCCAAAACCTCCACCAGCACCAGCGCTACCACCNACCTGCTTGTCCGCCAGCTCCTCCACCCATGTTAAATCCAAATCCAAAACCTCCACCAGCACCAGCGCTACCACCACCACCGCCACCTCCTTGTGCCTCACGACGATAGCGGCCTTCTAGGCCTTTATTACCGGATGGATGAGGCATTGGGGCCGATTGTGGTCCGCCCTGAGCCTTTGCAGAGTGCTGAAAAAATAAGACAGTAGTCTATCAGTCGATGGCAGTTGGCGAGAGCAGTGTTACATGCGCGAGAAATTCAAATAGTCACTGACTTTATTAGTTAAAAATTTGAAATTAAAGCAATCGCAAAATCGCCGAAATTGTATACTTAAAATTTTTTTATAGTGCGCTGAGGATATTTTTATCCTGATCAGAATATTTTTTGTTTTACATTTTAAATTCCACTTACCAACATCACTGCCAAAGCGCAGCAAACCAAAGCGATCACTATAAGACCTCGCATGATTTTAGAACAACTTCGCTATATTGCCTTCGATTGAATACTAGATACTTGCCGAATTATTAACCATAACTCACTATTTATAGTTAGTACTGCTTTCAAACTGAAATTTCTCGCATTAAAAATTTTAATTCATAGAAATAATCTCATGCAATAATCGTATGTGCGCATATTTTCATTCGACATGCAATGCAAAATTTATTTTTGACGACTAAAAAAAATTCGATGATATTTTGTGATAGTGATAGCAAAAAGTGATAAACAAAAGCGTTAACAAATTAAACAAATTTGGTTAGTTGCATAATTACTATTGCTAGGGGTGCGCAGTAGCGACCGATTT
>NW_016195038.1:0-3079 GCF_001687245.7 Rhagoletis zephyria | reverse complement strand
CGCCCTAATGTACATACTCGTACTATGCAGGTGGTTTCAGCTGGGCTTTGACTCTTGATTGCGGGTGATTTTCGACTTTTACGCACGAAAAATATGGTGCTTTTAATGGCGGTTTACAAAGAAAAAGTGGCCAAAGGAAAGGTAAAAGCTACATACAAATTTATGTAAAAATGTGAAAAATGCGTGAAGAGATAAAAGTGGGGCGCGCGGAAATCAAAAAGGAAAAGCAGCTGGTGACGTTCGAATTGATGGATGGCCGTGGATAAGTTGGTTGAGTGGTTGTTACATAAAGTATTGCGACACAATGTTGAGCAGCCGAAAGATGCTGAGGTGTGCTAAAGTGTGCGAAGGTAGTATATGTATGTATGCATGCATTTTATAGTCGCTTTTCCAATATATTTTTTAAGAGCTGCGCGATGCAATCGGCGTAATATGAATTAAATTATGAGTCTTTTTCGATTAGGCATTATAAATAGAAGTAGGAAAATTAGAGGGTGAGTTTGTTTGTCATTAAAAAAAAAGCGTCTTTGTAAGAATTTATGTTTTGATTCTTGTAATTTGAAAAAAAATCGTTAAAATGAGGTTCGCAAGAATATTTTGATGGAGGTATTTGGTATTTACGCGCTCATAAAACGTTCTTTTCCGTTTTTGGAATGAGGCCCAGGAGACTTTTACTTTGAAGGCTATCGCTTGTTTTTATCCAAAGGTTTGGCCTTATAAGCTTAACGAAAAGTTTAACTAAAAAATACTAAAAAATCCCGAGACAGTGGTGTGAAAGTTTGTTCAAAGATTTTTTTCAGTTAAGGTTAGGTTATTCTGGCGCACCAGTGAAGGCCTCGCATAGACCAAAAGAATGTTCGTAGTGTTTTGCCAGAGAGGCTTAGGAATCGTTGCACACGATCTCCAGTTTCTCTTACAGAACATTGCCATCTCTTTAGCTATTTGTAGTAGACTCCTTGCCAGTCTGTCGATTGTTGACTTTAGGCTTTATAAATAGTTGAACTTTGCCAAGTAGTTCCACCATTTGCCTGCCGAAAACTGGACACTTGCAAATTATGTGCTCCACTGTTGCCTCGTCATAGTTGAACTTCCCACACGTTTCGTCATCTTCCGCTAAACCGCCCCTAGTAAAATCTATAATATTAAGTGCAGCTATCTCTTTCTATCTTTTACATCATGACAAAAAAAACTGCGGTTAGTTATTTAGTTAGCAAATTGCTTTTCACAGAACGAGAGGCACTGAAACCCTGGAAAACCTAGACATCATCAGCTTCCTTAACCCTTTCGGTACCCTAAACCTATAGTTAAAAATCCTTGTTGTTTCTGGTGGTCTGTAAATTTTATTTTTTTTTTATAGAAAAAATAAGGAACAAGTTCTTTTCTACAACTCAATTTCCTCAATATTTTTTTCTACAAAATTGTTTCCTCAATTTCTTTTTCTGTACGGTTAATTTTTTCTGCTTTTTGTACAAAATTTTATTGCAAGCGCTAAAAAAAGTTATTTTTTCGAGGCATAAAATCTTAATTTTCTGAAAAAAGTTTCTAAAAATAAGGAAAATAATTCGATTTCCTCAAAATTGTTTCCATAAACATTTGATTCTGATTTTGTTAAAAGTATTTTTTTCTAAGCATCTAATCTCTCAAAACGATCATTTTCAAAAACAAAAATACTTTATCTTTTTAAATTGCGGCTTAAAATAGTATTGTTTTAAAAGAATTTTTTCCTTAAATATTTTTCAGAAATGTTTCTTTTTTTAAATTTATTGTTTTATCTAAGTTATATTATTTCCAAAAAATTTTTTTTTCTTATCCACAGTAAACTTTTTCGTCTGCATTTTTCTTCGTTCTTCCTTGCGTTCGTTGCTGTTCGCATTAGTTGTCGTTTTCATATTCTCCGTCGCATTTGTCTTCGTTTGTTCTTTCTATATATTTTTCTTTAGGTTTTCGTATTTCTATTTACCTTCGCTTTGGTATTGAAAATAAATGAATTTTTCAGCTCACCTTTGCATTTACTCCACCGGAAAAATTATTGGCACAGAGAGTTGCGCTAATTTTTGCAATTTTTTTTCTGACGGTGTTATTATTTTCTTCCATGCAAAACTGCATTTTAAAAATCTTTTATAAAATATCTGATTAGAAACTTGATATTTTTAAGCAATTTTATTGTATTTTTCTGAGTCTTGCACAAAGTTAAGAAATCTTATTTTTGTGCTTTTGTTGTTTATGCAGTTTTTATAAAAATTTTTCGGAAAAAAATTAAAAGAAAAAATCTTGCACAGATTATGAAAAATTTTCTGCGCCAATACTTTCTTCTATTTATTGATATAAAAAGTTGCATTTTGCATCGCTGGCAACCATCAGTGGTTAAATATGAAATATCTTTGAATAAACGCCAACTACATATATGTATAAATATTTTTGACTTTCTTAGCAGTTTTGCCAAATTGCATTCATTTTTAAGACTCCCTCGTACGATCTTAAAATCATATAGCTCACCTTTCGCCAAGCTCTACTCTTTTAAAATATTCCACCGAGTGCTACGTAATTCATCATTAAAATGCAAAGCACATCATAGTATTAGAAGCTATTTGTAAATTCGCCAAAATTGGATGAAAAACGAAAAAGCTGAAAGTGCACCTATTTATGTACGACGATAACTTAAACGCTTTCGCAACATACCGGTAGCTAAGCTGCGCCAAGCGGCGGATTAAACTGTCTGACTGCCTGGTTGCTTGACTTGCTGGCTGTCTGGCGGGTGCTTTTTATTGCCTGCCCGATTTGGCTTGCTGTCAAGCTGCTATGCTGGCTGTCTCACTTGTTGGCGGACAGCTTTTCAACCCAAACGAGTCATTGAAGTGTAATCGAACAAAAATTGAAGTTACACACATTCGTACAGATAGATACTAGAGGTTTACGCCGACAGACTTTGCGGCGGCGGCGTGTTCAACTTCGAAAAGAATCGGCGGCGGCGGCGACGCCGGCGCGTCTGGAAACGCCGGCGCNCTGACTGGCTGGCTATCTGGCGCGTGGTTTTTATTGCCTGCCCGATTTGGCTTGCTGTCAAGCTGCTATGCTGGCT
>NW_016195037.1:0-3079 GCF_001687245.7 Rhagoletis zephyria | reverse complement strand
CTATATACCTATGTACATAAGTATGTATGTATATTAATAACGTGGGCTTATGCGTAATAACTCTGCCTTTAATTTTAATAAAAACCAGTTTCTGACATTTAAACGCATCTGTGACTGTCATACTTGGTATTGATAAATTATATTTAAAATCAATAAACATACATACGATATTAAAATTGAAGTAATCAATGACAATGTATATAAGAAACTAGTTTTTGAGAAAATTGCCGATAGAATATTATTAGTAAACAATATTTGCTTTGTTTCTTTTATAATCTAAGGTCAAAAATCTCAAAATTAAACGTAAACATAGACCTATTTGTATGTACATATATACCTACTTGCTAGCCTTAGTATTAGTTGCTTGTGTTGTTTAAAATATTAATATTCGCGAATTCGCTATCCATACATACATACATAAATACATACATATCTGAAGAAATGGCACAAATCATCTGCCAGTCCACGATTAGATACATACATACATACATAGATATTGTATATACACATATATGTATATACTTATATTTGTTTCTAGCTTGTATGTCCATATAGTACATATACATAGTTACAGTTGCACACAAAATAATAGGAGTGCGATATTTTGATCAGTATTGGCTATTTGTATTTTGCTTATTTAATGTTAATTATTTTTTTATAAAAATCAAGCTGGTTATACAACAAACACCATATTCAGATATCAAACTTTGTACAAAAATTATAAAAATTTCGCAAATTTTCATCAAAATTTAAAACTTTTTAATCGGAAACTTTATAAAAAATTGTGGTATGCAGTTTTGTAGGCCATTCAATTATAGATTTTTGGGAATTTTTTTGGTTGAAGGTGTTTGGCGTTTTGTCCATACAAAAATAAACTGGATTTTTTTAGCAGCTTCATTATAATTAAAGGGGCTACAAAACTGCATACCAATTTTTTTCAAAAGATTCTGATTAAGAAGTTTGAAATTTTGGTGAAAATTTGCAGATTTTTTATAATTTTTGTACAAAGTTTTAAATCTGAGTTTATATGGTCTTTGTTGTATTACCAGCTAGACTTTGATAAAAAAAAAATAAACATTAAATAAACAAAAGACAAATAGCCAAAAAATGGTCAAAATATCGCACTCCTATTATTTTATGGACAACTGTATGTATGTATGTACGTACGCTCACGGTATAAGTTACAGGTTGATGTATGTATAACGGTTGCATTTGGTAAATAATAACCAACAAACTCAACTAGCAGAATTCACAACAATCAACATTAGTCAGCTGAACTAATACGAAAAGGAACAGGTTTTACAGGTTGTTGTGTTGTGAAAGCTTATTTCTGTAAGCGCTACTCCTCTGTGTTATTGTTTTCATGATTTGTTTACATACATACATACATACATATGTACATATGTACACATTAATGCATTAATAAGTAACTTGATGCATGTGTATGTCATACTTACATACATACTAGATATATGTATTTACATTATATGTACCTCTGCTGCCTGGGTCAGTTTTTCTTGCCATTACCCAGATTACTGCTAAGAAATACCAATTCAAGGTGATTATCATCGTCTTTCTTTTGTGTTCATCAGCTGAGCTGCAAGAAAAGAAATGATCATTCAATGTGATCACGGTCACCTCAACTACGTAAGTATGTACGTACATACAAATCTACCTCAGGATAAACAATCATCGGTTGTGTTGTTAATCGTAAGTTAGTGTTAGCTGACAAACATTTCTACATACATACATAAGTACTTATGCATGTAAGCTTTTTTCTTACTGTCCACTCTATTTTGAAAGAAACGCCTGCAATACTTTGGTCCAAGTAAGACCAGGATAAACTTAATTAACATTTTACAATCTCCTAATTTCATGTTTTATAGTGTAGCTAATTAGCTATGTATTTTGCCCACTAACGGTTAATATTGAAATGAAATGAAAGTCCAAAAACAAAAATCAGACTTTGATAAATGTTTAATAGTGGAATATAAGCGCAAAAAGTACATTGGGCGATTACAAAGTGGTGTCAAATAGTTTTAATTAAGTTAGCGAATTCCTAGAAATAAATATTTCATTAGTTAGTGCAAAAAATGAATACGCGCTTATTAATAAAACATAGTTTTATTAAAGTTCAGGTCCTCACCTACTAAAAACCATATAAGTCCAAATTTCAAACTTTGTACAAAAATTTAAAAAAATGGCACAAACTTTTCATTCCAATTCCAAGTATTTAAATTAGAATTTCTAAATTAATTTTTGGTATGCAGTTTTATAGCTCATTAAAATCTACTGTAATAATATGGCAGTTTGAAGTTGCTAAAAATTGCTCTTTTCCATATAAAAAAATTACCTTGTATGGAAGAAAATGCGTGAACCGTCAGCAAAAAAATTATGAAAAATCAACGCCATTTTTTAGCAACCAACTAGAAATTAAAATTAAAATGCTGGAATTGGGACGAACCATTTGTGGAACTTTTATAAAATTTTTGTACAGAGTCTGAAACTAGGATTTATATGGTGTTTGTTAGATAAAGAGCTATACTTTTATATAAAAAAATAAATAAAAATCAAACAAACCAAGGATAAAGATTCTAAGCTGTTCAAAATGTTGAGGTGCTATCGTTTTGTCGCGGGCTATACATACTTCTTCCTCAATCGAATATATTAATTGTTCTTTAAGTACTTTTTAATCAAGAGTTTTCGATAGAGTATTCCAAATTTTAGGAAGCCAAGCTACTTTGAAAATCGGTGGCCATCGCGGATATACCAAAATATACAACTATTTCTAGATACAGCTATTGGCATTGCAATATAGTCAGAATGGCCATGGCCAATGATCATCATTGGAAAAAAGAGATTATGCATAACTAAATTCAATTAAACGCTATTGTGATCTTCCATTATCTTCTAATTGATAGAAATGAAAAGTACAATACATAAGTAAGTTTATGTATGTATCTGTATGTGAAAATTCTTCTCTACTAGAGATGTGTTTGTGTATGTAAGTATGTATGCATTATAGATCGAAAACAAAGAAATAGCTCCTTTTTCAACACTCATTTACCACTTATCCACC
>NW_016195036.1:0-3079 GCF_001687245.7 Rhagoletis zephyria | reverse complement strand
CCCCCGCCCCAAAAGTGCTCTCGCGGGGAGTAATGAAAACGGAACACCTCGCAAAGTACCGCAAGGGAATAGAGACAGCGCAAAAAAACTGTACGAAAAAGTGAATTCCCAATCTAAAACCAGAGGCCCTGCTAGTTAAACTAGCGGAGGGACACAGCTACGCGGAAATTCTGAATATTATCCGTAGCAGAACGACACCAGATGAGACCGCGATGGTAAAAGGCATCAGAAGAACACAAGCTGGCGCCTTTCTACTAGAGCTAGAAAAGGGATAATCTATCCAGCCTGATTTCGTACGGCAGCTGGAGGAGTTAGTAAAAGAGGTTGCCTCTATCACCACTCTGGTCGTCGACAGAGAGGTTATGGTGGTAAAAGTCACTGCATCAAACACCCGACAGCAACTCAGAGCGTTCGTAACACTTGCCAACGAGAGTGCGGTAAAACTTCTTCAGGCGAAGAACATCAAAATCGGATGGATCAGTGCTACGATGAGGGCGACCACTAAATTGAGGCGATGCTTCCGGTGCTTCGGCGTAGGACATCTTCGCACGGAGTGTAATGGACAAGACAGAAGCGGCAAGGGAATTTGCATCCGATGTGGAGAGACAGGACATAAGATAACGGAATGCACAAACGAACCGAAATTCTGCTTATGTATAGATGCTGAAAGTAACGATATAAAACACATGCCGGGTTCTGGCAGTTGACCGATGTCTAAACGGAACATGAAGACACTTCAAGCTAACATGCATAGAAGCAAGACAGCAGATGCACTTACAGCGCAACTTATCATTGAAAAGGAAGTACATGCATTGATAATCAGTGAACAATATGGACACACAATTCACGATGGTATGGTCGAAGACGAGTCAAGAACTGCTGCCATCTGGCTTCACCAAGGCAGTAACTAAACTTTTGCTAAAAAGGGATCTGGAGACGGTTTTGTATACTTACAAAACAACCTATTCACCATAATGAGCTGCTACTTAACGCCTAGCGACAACGTCGTAGATTTCACTCGGAAACTAGAACTCATCGAAGACAAAGCGCTAATCATGGCAGTAGACTTCAACGCAAAAGCAATAGAATGTGGCTCGTCTTCAACGAACTCAAGAGATAAGCGGATATTGTACATGGCATGCTAGATTAGGACTAGTCGTCGTCAACAGAGGCAACTTTGCAACTTTCCGGAGACCAGGATGTAATGGGACCATACTTGATATAATTTTAGCGTCGGAAAGTATAGCCGGATCAATTAAGGAGTGGAAAGTTCTAGAAGGTTTCACCGGAAGCGATCATCATTACATCATCTTCAACATTTAATTGGGACACCATCAAGGCTCAGAGCAAAGGGAAACTGGTACACACAGGTGGAATGTTAAACAGCTGAAGCCTTCGTTGCTCATCGCAAACATTGACGAGAACGCGAGCCGAATCTGCGTCAACAGCGACGTTAGGAAATTAGTAAGGACAACCATTCGATGCATAACAGAAGGGTGCAATGCTTCAGTGCCAAAAATTGCATGCAATTTAAACGGAAGAGCGGTATACTGGTGGACGGAAGAAATTGCTGAACTCCGGAAGGTCTGTCTACGGAAGCGAAGAATACTCACTCGGCATGTCTACATTAGGAGCCATCCAAGATGTGATGGAGAGTGTACAAATCGCTCAACGTGGTAACCAACACTCGAGGCAGATAGTGTTACTTGCAACCCTGGACATTCGAAATTCTTTCAACAGTCTCAGTTGGGCCGACATAATAAATGCATTGGAAACAAGGTTTTTAATCCCGAACTACCTAGGGTAGATAATTCGGAGTTACCTCAGCAACCAACTGCTTATATAAATCAAAGCAAATATCGTCGAGGCGGCCCAAGGTTCCATTCTCGGGCCAGACCTCTGGAGTATGAGCTACGACGAAATATTTCGTATAGAGATGGTCCTCATGGTCTGAAACTCGCTACAGAAAATACAGAGCTGATCCTTCTGACAAAAAGGCACATACTGTTAGAGGTGGACATGCAACTCTTGACAAAACGCTGACAACAAAAATGGTGGTGAAGTACTTAGGTGTACAACTAGATCCTCGTCTGACATTTTGGGCGCATATTAAAGACGCGGCGGAAAAAGCTGCGCGAGTAACGGGAATGATAAGCAAACTGATGGCAAATATTGGATGTCAAAGTCAAAGCAAGCGTAGGCTGCTGATGGAAACGACGAACTCGATCCTTTTATACGGAAGCGAACACTGGCCAGACACACTAAAGTTGAAAGGTCGCCGAAAAGTGCTACATTCTGTGCAGCGCACCTGCGCACTCAGAGTAGCCTCCTTATACCGAACGGTGTCTGGAGCAGCAGTCCTTGTTATAAGCGGAACCATCCCCATAGACCTATTAGCTGAGGTACGCAGACAACATTGGGAAGCAAAAAAGAGGAGGCTGCCGAGACTAAGCCCGCAAGAAGCGAGACAAAAAACCATAGGGATGTGGCAAGCAATATGGAACACCGAACCAAGCGGAAGGTGGACAGCGAAACTAATTCGGTGAAGTTAATTACTACCTCACGTAGTTTCTATCCGGCCATGGACACTTTAAAAAATATTTGCATCGTATGAGAAAGNAAACCATAGGGATGTGGCAAGCAATATGGAACACCGAACCAAGCGGAAGGTGGACAGCGAAACTAATTCGGTGAAGTTAATTACTACCTCACCTAGTTTCTATCCGGCCATGGACACTTTAAAAAATATTTGCATCGTATGAGAAAGATAGACCAACCTAGATGTATATATGATGACACAGAAGTTGACGACCCAGAGCACACGTTCTTTAAATGCGAACGATGGCAAAACGAAAGATATGCCCTAGTAGGGTAATCGGAGCATACACGACTGGAAATATTATAGAGAAATTGATGTCAGACGAAGATTATTGGAATGCGGTAGCAAACTTTGTCGAAGACGTAATTAAAAAGAAACGGCGAGACTTGGAAACAGTTCCTGAACATCATCATCACGAGGTTACATAATATTGCTACGACATAAACCTGCAAAAATTCCACACCAGCGACACAAATTTTA
>NW_016195035.1:0-3079 GCF_001687245.7 Rhagoletis zephyria | reverse complement strand
ATTTATTAATGCCTAATAAATTTACTCACTTTTTCGTTGTATACTAGCAATTATAAACAAATTTTCAATAACTAACTCAAAAAGACCATTTTGTCTTTTGTTTATTTACAAACATGTGTTTGTGATCAGATGATTTTCTTACTTGCAAGTTTTCGTTGCCAAACATTTCTCCAGCAGAAATTTGCATCTCTCTATTGCATTTTGCTCTCTCAATTTCCCCTAGCTTGCAAGTTTTTTGGGTACGAGAACGCAAAACCAGTAAAAGTTTTCTAAAACTTTTGATAGTTTTGGGTACGAGTACACTATCTCTCTATCTCTCGAAACTAGCTGCTGTTGAATAATCTCGCAGTCCTCTTGGCAAAGTGGTACACTTATTTGGTAGAAAGCCTTCCCCCACGAAACTAATCCGCAGTCCACTCAGGGTAGGATCGCCACAAAAGATTTGACTCACCTTTTGGTTTGGATCGTGTACGAGTACAGATCATAGCTCGTGCCAGTTTATAGGTCCGTGCGGAACAGTATCGGCCTAAAAATGCCAAGCCGATCGAATGAGAGATAAATGGCTTAATTTTAGACCAGCTCGGATTCTTATATTTCATAGTGATGATTATTACTTAGATACGTTTTATCTAAGTTGATGCTACGTTCCACAGTAGGAGATCCCCATATAAAAAGTTGGTAAAAAGTAGTAAATGAGCTCCGATTTGGCTGAAAATTGTAACGAGAAGTACTTTTGCCCAGGAATAAATAAAAATGAAAAATTGTGGAATTTAGCGGACTGCCATACCCACTATACTAGTGGGCGGATATGGTAAATGTTATCCGATTTCAATGAAATTCGGTTTGTAACTAGGATTAGCCTAGGAAGAAATAAATCTAAAAGATAGTAGAAATCTGTAGACTGCCACACATATCAGCCCTGAGGCAACCAGCTAATGAGGCAACGAGTAGTAACTGTCCTCCAACATGACAAAAACTCGTTGTAAGATTTACTTTTGTATAAAACCACAAATATATTAAAAATAGTGTGGACTGGTGACCAGCCACGTGCCTCCACGCCAGTGGATCTGCCAGTGTGAAGAGGTCAGTCTATGGACGATTAATAACATGGACGCATGCGGACGCAACTGAAATTGGTTTTTCTATTAGTTTAAAATATACAAAGTATTTTCGTACCAATCATCTTCCACCGTATGGCGCCGCAAGGTACTTGTACTCTCAAGAAAACCACTAAAAACACATAATATCACAGAAATGCCCTTAACTCTCTAGGGACTAGGAAAATTATGAGAACCTGATTTGGAACCACCCTTGCCTACTATTGAACTTGATATTGAAGATGAAGACAAACTCAGTTTCATTGGATCATTAAACTACCATCGCACAATGCATTGTTGAGTGCGTTGAGCAGGATGAACCCTTATCGTCGTCCCTTTGTCTTAAAATGCTTTCTTTGAGGCATTATTGAAGAACCCCAATACGAAATCTTCATGCTATTCTTGTAACGACATTGTTAAGAATTTTCCTTCATGTCAGTATTCTGTGCATTTGAAACATCGCTGGAAGGATGCCGTCTTAACCACGTGACTTGTACTGTGAGAAAGAGCTAAATGCTTCAGTCTGGATGGTCTGGTCACGACATCTCCCATAACGCTTCCCCTCTCTCTGCTGGATGCAATAGTGTTAGCTGGATCTTCTGCATCGTCGTCGGTTGGAAAGTGTGCCTGTAGTAGTAATTCCAGAGACTCCTCGCCACTTCGAGTCCTTCTTGGAGGCTTGTTGAATTGTTGTAGCTCTCGATCCCACTGTACAAATCCTGGCACTAGTTGTTTTTTAGTTTTGTATGGCTTTCTCAAAGATCTCTAAAAAATCTCTATACCCACACCAGCGCTCGTCCGAGCCACACATTTAGCTTATGCGTAAAAGTTTCCCTCACCCGTTTTCTAAGAGTGCCAAGTGCGGGATTCCCTTTTCCTGGTCTTCCTTCTACGTTGGAAGCGCCAAGTTGCGAAAGGACAGACTGCACTTAGGATGTCAGCTGGCTCCCAAAAGAAAGGTTTACATGGATTACTTTTTCTAACTTGCAAAAATCGGTCAAGTGGGTAATAATTTCCAGACCATTGTCATAGCATTCTTGGAGTACTCGTCTCTGAAGAAAGAAAAAAACGATCTACGTCTATCTCATTAGCAAAATGGGACGCACCTGCATGTTTTTTCTAATATATTGTATGGTAAGGTGCATACACGCAGCTAACTATGTACAAATATACCATGTATGTAAATAGCTTCATTATTAGCGCAAGCATGCAATAAATATAGCAAGTATGTTAAGTAATAATCCTGGCGATTTAAAGCTGCTGCGCTTGGATACGGCTGCGCAGAACTTTACTTCCATAAACATCACACCGCTTGTGTTCACTCACGAATAAATACTTTTTGTAAGTCTGTTTACAACCATAGGCGGAAAACATGTGTTGTTGTGTTAATATCGAAGGTATTGAAGGCAGTCAAAGCAGCCGCTAAAGTGCTTGTTAATGTCATATCGATATGAATTTATGGCAACACGTGAAAGAGATATCGACTCGCGCGCGCGTCTAACGTGGCAGCTACTACATATAGAAATAAAGCGAAAACAAATACATGAATCGCTATAAGCTGCCACGTAAAAGGTTGGTTGAGGTTTTATTTTTCTGGATGTCCAAGATTAGGGACGCTCTTGGTCAACAGGGAAACTGTCTTTAGTGATACCGCGTATATGTCTGAACGCCAACCACTACTTATCCGACGAAACGCTGCAAGCCGATTACGAATACATTTACGATTTAAATGCCCGAGAGCTTCTCAACATTTTAATCTTAGCCTCGCGAAGTCTAGGCAGCCTAGTGGAAAGTGATGCGGAGATTCCACCTGGCAATCCTCCAGATAGGTGAAACAGAAAGGATCAGGTAAGATTTCCAGTCTTACTACGCGAATACCAATCTGGTAGTGACCTGTCAAAATCCCCTTTCAAAAGCGATATTTATTGCTTTGCAAGCGTAAGGAGACAGAAAAATCTTGCCATTGCCACTATACTAGTTTT
>NW_016195034.1:0-3079 GCF_001687245.7 Rhagoletis zephyria | reverse complement strand
TTAATTCAACTTTACAGTACTAAAAAAGTACTACGAAATCTGGTTTATTAGAACTTTAAGATTCTGTTTCTTTCTTGCAACCTTTTCTCTTTTTCTCGAACCAGTAAACGGGTTGTCGGAAACTTTTCGAAAGTCTTAGATTGCGATCTCTATTTAGGAGACCTAAACTGAATTATTTTCGGGAATTATTTTGAAATTAAACAACAGCAACTGAAGTTATTAATTGACTTCAAAAGCACAGTTCGCGGTTTTGGCTAACCCGACCTAAAATATCAAAATCGTATATGTTAGGTGAATTCTGAGAAGTCGGAATTTAGTAGCTTTTATTATTTCAGCACATTTTCCTACCAAGTAAGAGCGCTTATGAAGAAGAGCCCAATTTTTCTTTCAAGAAAACCATTTTTATCTACGCTGACTGGTCCAAGAAGGGGTGCGGAATAGAGACAAGAGTTTATTCCGAAGAGCTTGGTATCTATCAGTCTCTGCAGTTGGCAAAATACGCCAGCATATTCAAAGCTGAAGTTCTGGGCATATATGAGGCCTAAATTTCGAATACTAAATGATAACGTTACCAGAAAAAATATAGAACTTAGTAGCTATCGGATTTACAAAAAAAGGCATGGGTCGCGTTTATAAATTTTTCGTCATATCTTCGGCATTTAAATTAATGCTCGCTAAAAATATCTAAACTTTTGCACCGCAAGTATTTCGATTATTCCTGAATAACTGTGTATTTATAACAAAAAATTAATTGTCGAATGTAGGTGTCCCCGAATATTTAAAAGGGGTTCGGACAAAAAAAATATTCAAAAATGCCTTGCAAAAAAGCTTTACACTCAAGGGTGTACTGCGAACTTTTTTTTGTGTGCTTCTAAGGCTGTCCCGTCTACAGCAGAGACAATGCACAGGTAGGTCCAGTATAAAATATTATTTGACCACGAGAAGTCCAAATGCCATGTGATATTTGTTTGCTGAGCACCACTTCGGGAACGACTACAGTCAACCAAACTTGATAGATGATCCCGTAGTTAGTGAAATCATATCTGAATTTAAGTACCATTTACATTTTTATGATCGGTTAGTTCTTATCATATTCTAGTATTTTTCTACCTCCGAACCTATCATGGAAAAATTTGNTTTATATAGCAAATTTGTCCGCTGCCGCATGCCATATGCCGTCGTCCACCCATTCGTTCCCAAGATATTTGTATGTATATGGATGTATGAACGTACTTTACTGGGTTGGGTACGAAGTTGATGATTGTTGGCGTGTTTGTTGTTACTGCATTCTTTTTAGTGTTCACTTTTTAATACTTTTTCAAAATAATATGCAAAATGCTTTTTTTTTTACTGCTAGAGCAAATGCCGCGCAGCAAATAGGACTGACTGACTTTGTTGTGTTTGTGAGAAAAAGTTCTCAGCTGCTCATTTGTATGAACTAGTGTTGCTGCGCGTTGTTGTTGTTGTGTCTGTTTGAGTTGTTGTTATTTTGATGTTTTTTTTCTTTGGTTTTTTGTGCGCCGATAATACTTTTTTATGAAATTTTTTGGACAAATTCTCACACATGCAAGCGAAATACTACCCGAGCGCCGACGGTAAGAGGAGTAGCCGCCGTATATATATGTATGTACATAGGTAAGACTGCTACAAACACATATGTATGTACATACATACACACCCATATTAACTAACATGAACGGAGGCACGCTCTCATGCATATGCATGTACATATATATGTATGTATGTATGTATGTATGTAGAATCATGAGCCACACACATGTACGCACAGTGTGCGATTTCACTGCGAAATGCAGAATTCTAACACACTAACCGACTAACCGAAAAAAAAGTCGACAGCGAAAACAAACACACCAACTAGAACAAGAAGAGGCATCAGCTCAATAGAATGAAAAAAATTGCATTAATATTTGGGAGAGCTTAGAACCAGACGTAGAACAACAACAAAATGTTGGAAAGCGGCACCGGGGGGCGGGGGGGGAAGGACGATTCCAGGCAGCAGCGATGAAATACAACAACTAAAATCAGGCTTCATACGCATACACCCTCACGTATGACGCCGACGCGGCCTCATCAGAATGTTGGTGGTGCGCGTACACCGCGCGCTGCGCTCGCCATTCCATTGGGTAAGCGGCGGTGGCGCGTCGCGTTGCGGCGGGCGTACAACAGGGCGTGCATACAACGCGGTGTCCCAGTGTTTCCCTAACGCTGTCGACGTCGCTGCTGCCTTTTGTGTCAATGTATTTCATTTTTTGGATAGTTTTTTGGCAATCGCCTAATGCGCTTTTTTAATGCCCGTCGCTAGTCGGACCAGAAGTAGCAGCAAAAGCATCAGACGCGCAAGCAACAGTTGGATTTTGTTGTCGCGCGTACATTGTTGGTCACAGAATCGGTACGGTCGGTCGGTCGGTCGGTCGCTTGCTAGAACAAAAACTACGCGCATATACAGGAATTCTGAGTTACATATTTCGAAAACTAAGAAAAATTTTGATTTTCAAGAAAATAAACGAAAGCTTCTAAAGCCAAATTAAGTTTTGAAATTGCAAAAATTTATGTGAAAAAAATTTTCAAAAATTTGGAAACAATTAGAAAGTGATGAAATAATACTTTGAGTGAAAAGGTGAAGAATTCGGAAATGCTTTAGCAAAAAATTTATAGTTTTGTGTAATATCAAAAACTAAAGAAAAACTAGAAAAGCGCAAAATTTATGAGAAGTGCATATTTTTCCAAAATTATGGTACAAAATATTCGTATCATCTACAAGTCATAAAGCTTTGCGCTTTCATTTATGCAATTCGTAAATCGACTTACGAAATTTAATACTGGATGTACAATATGTTTTTGAAGTTCATAAATACCAGTATTTTCAAGTTCGGTATTCGCAGTCAGTCGCACGTAACGTCGGTCGGGGTTTTTTTTAAATTTTCGGTTGTATTTGACTCCTTTTCGTCGTGCAGTGGTTTGTCAATTCGAGGCAGCCAGCCATCAACGGTGCTCAATCAGTCAGGTAGGCAGTTCTTTTTATTGTTTGGGTGTATGTACACTTGCGCGTTCTTTAAAT
>NW_016195033.1:0-3079 GCF_001687245.7 Rhagoletis zephyria | reverse complement strand
CCATGGAACCTCCCATAAGCCTAATTATAGACAGGAACTTCTTGTTATGCAGATTTTTCAGCTGTTAAATGATTACAGTTTTGCTCTACAACTAAACGCAGTGTGCCTTACAAAAAAAAACCAAATATAGTAAGTTCCCTAGCTCCTTTGCTAGAATTAGAATGAACGACCGCAGGCCATTGCACTTTTAAAATTCAAAACGAAATCGACTGACAACGGGGCATAGTGAGAACAATGGCGCCTTCTTCACGCTGCATTTCCCATTGCAAACGTTTTCGAAGCATTAGCGCGTATGTATGAATGTACATATGAGAGTGTACACACGAGCTGTTTAATTTGAAAGTGGCATAAGTCATTTCATACCGTTTGACTTTAGTGATCGTTTTCTAGTATCTTAACTCGTCTTTTATTCGTACAACATCTTCAGTCAAAGCTGAAGAGTTTTGTCATTAGTTTATGTGGGTAGAACGATTTACAAATGCATTTAGTTAGCTGTAACCACCATTTAAGTTCATGAGGTAATAAACGACTTGGGCCACGTTCAAAATAAACGGGTCATATAACGTTGCCATTTACATGCAATAATTGTTGCAAATACAATAAATTTATGCAATTTAACGCACTTAATTTATTTACTCCCTGTTCATAAACACTTCCCCCTTGCATAAACGTTGTTGTGCTGCAATAACAAATGTCACCCATTAAACGCTCTACAGCTGGTGGCATAAGATTGGAGCAGCGGCACATTATTTATGCTCCACGACGTGTGAAAGCGCTAAACTTTTGCACACTACGATAGTCAGGCTCGTTTGACAAGCCGTCAATAGCTGTGAGCAAAGTTTCAGATTGCATTGAAGTACTTCTAAGAAGCATTTGGCTTGACATTTGACTTCGCATTTGCAGTGGTGCGATGTGAAGTGATGGGCTGACGAAGTGCTGCCGCATTTACGCGAATGAAGTGAATAGCATGAATGAAAGTGTTGTAAGCAGAAGTGACTTATTGACACTTAAGTTGCTTACGATTAATGTCGAAATGTAATTATTGTCAAGTATTTTAAATACGTACGCGTGTCGCGACATGAAAATGCCAATAATTCGCAATTCAACAAAAGTAAAAATACAAAAAAATAGCGATCAGTAATTGTATTATTGGCTGAGTCTAAGATCGATCTATCTGGGCAGCCAGTTCGAAAACGCCTTGATTTAAAAACTCTGTATTTCAGAATTTTATCGGAAAACACCCTATCTCAGAATTTGGTTGAAAAACGCTCTATCTCCAACGAAAATACATTGATAATGTGCTGAGATAGGGCATTTTTGAATCGGTGGTGAGATAGGGCGTTTTTGAATTGAATTCTGAGACAGCGCGTTTTTCAACCAAATTCTGAAATTTTCTGAGATAGGGCGTTTTCGAACTGGCTGCCGAGATGGGTCGATCTTCCACTCAGCCACCGATATGTTATTATACGAATGCTCTCAAATTAGAGCTTTCAAAAATTAAAGTCTTCTGGTTGTTACAATCAAATATTCTGGAGCTTTAGCGGTCCGAAATGAGAACTTGCATCATTTTTCACTCTTGCTCAAACAATTTGTTTTTATGCTTAGTCCAGTTTTGGTTCAAAACCAAATTAAGGCAAAGTCAAAAACAACCCATTTTCTCAGGAACAGAAAGTAAACATCTTAAATATAGAGAAAAGTTATTCGAAACATACATACTTATGTACGTATGTATATAGTTACCAGTATTCGCACAGCGGTTAAAATTCAACCGCTAAAATTAAGGGTAGTTTTTGTGAGTTGAGTTGAGCTGAAATAACATTAGTTGGAATGCGTTAAGTGGAGGGGAGTTTAGCTTAGTACTTAGCATAATATAACATACCATAACATAAGATTAAATAACATAAAATATGTAGCATAACACTCTCCAACATAACATCGCACATTCTTCAGTTCTATTTCCTTTTTATCCCTATCACTTTCCTCCTCTCTATATTGGTCTCTATCAGACATCTGCAGCGGGTGCATGATTTTCGTGTATACTCGATCATCTAACAAAACCCGCTTTGCATCGTTCTCTGTATACGAGCAGAAGTATTGTTCGTTATCGACTGAGCTCAAGACGAACATGTTGGCCACAACACCCGATTGCTTTTCATACATACTTGATTGGGTTCGGGTGCTTTGCAGCTCAATATACCCGGGTGTTCGAGTTTCAACCCGAGTGTGCACAAAATTTTCTTGATTGGCTTATGACGTTTTTGTTTCTACAAAAAATGTTGCCTTCTCATCGCGGTGCTCTTAGTTTTTGTGCGTAGAGGTTAAAGAGAAGGTTGAATTTTTCGGTAGTTTGTTTAAGTGTACATTTAACCATTTCTTATATTTTTGCTCATACAAAACGCGGCATCACGACGCCTACATCCATTTAGGTATAAATGTGTGTAGATCGGCAATGCCCAAGCCCTATACACTCGGAGCACATTTATTTTTTGTAAAAGTATTTATGTACCTACATAGTTTTAGGCTGTGTTCTAATATATACACACACAGCTTTCCACGCGAAACTATACGAAATAGATGCAAACACATTTTTGTCTACTTCGCTTCTAATTTTTTCATTGCGTATGCACAAGCACAAAGCAACAACATTTTCGTATGCTTTGTGGGAACATATTGGCGCCAGTTACCTTCAGCGTAAATTTCTTTGTTGTCCTGCATTTTATCGCAATGTTCGGGTGTCCGTTTCATTGTTACACAAATTTTCGGGTTAGCTGCGGGTGTCCGAGTGTGGTGTTCGCTTGTGCTCAATTTATAGCGAGGGTGATCGAACAGACTCGTTCGTAACCAAAGCAGCTGTCGGGTATGCATCTCGATCGAACACATAGTAGCCGAGTGTGGCGTTCGCTTGTGCTTGATTTTTAGTGAGTGTGATCAAAATGGCTCGATCATACTCAAAGCTGTTCTCTGGTCTCTATCGCTTGTAATGTTTATGTTTATCTTTATCTTTATCTTTATCTTCACCTTCATGTTCATGTTCATGTTTATGTTTATGTTCATGTTCATCTTCGTCTTCATCTTCATC
>NW_016195032.1:0-3079 GCF_001687245.7 Rhagoletis zephyria | reverse complement strand
TAGAAAAAGAATTTTTGGATATTCATTCCATTTTTCAGCTGACTACGATACAGCATTCTAATTTGCATTCCCCGAAATGAAGCCAAGAAGCGAAACAAATAAAATATTGTAGGACATTCTACTTTGCATTCCCGGAAATTAAGCAAAGAAACGAATTAAAAAATAAATACTATAGGACATTCTACTTTGCATTCCCCGAAATGAAACGAAGAAGCGAGATAAATAAAATATTGTAGCACATTCTACTTTGCATTACTGGCAATGCCTAAAAGAAGCGAAAAAATTCGGAGGCATTCTAACGCTATGCTTTCTAGAACACGTTACCACTAAAAGCGATTACCGATTTTTTGCTGGGAGATTTCACAATCTTGTGTTTCTTTTTTACACATTTGGCGTAAAGTTGGCCATAAATATGTAGTACGTATTTCTTGTGCATTATTTTTATAATTTCTATGTGCACGTCTGTGTGTTTGTATTATGATTTCTTTCTGTCTGTTTATGTCTTCTGTCATTTTCTGAGCTAAAACGATCGGGGTATTTGGAAACGTTGAAATGATGTCATTTTCTATGTGGAATAGAGTTTGTGCATCTGNGCTTTCTAGAACACGTTACCACTAAAAGCGATTACCGATTTTTTGCTGGGAGATTTCACAATCTTGTGTTTCTTTTTTACACATTTGGCGTAAAGTTGGCCATAAATATGTAGTACGTATTTCTTGTGCATTATTTTTATAATTTCTATGTGCACGTCTGTGTGTTTGTATTATGATTTCTTTCTGTCTGTTTATGTCTTCTGTCATTTTCTGAGCTAAAACGATCGGGGTATTTGGAAACGTTGAAATGATGTCATTTTCTATGTGGAATAGAGTTTGTGCATCTGTTTTTATAGCATTTGTTACCTTTGGGTTTATTATTCTTTTCAGTCTATCAATTAATTCTTCTTTAGTCGAATAAAAAAGTGTGTGTCGTGAATACGAAAAAATATTTTGCGAAGAGGTTTCCACTAAATTGGTTGCACTGTAGTTTATGACTATTTGATTTCTAAATGTATTTAATGGTTGTTTTACGCGGTTCAATTTTTTTGTTGGTGAACTTTGAGCTGAATGTTGTGAGCAACTTGAAGTGTTGTTAATCTGTTGGCGAGACAATGCATCAGCGACAACGTTTTGATGCCCTGGTTTATATACTAATTTAGCACCGTATTCTTCTATGAAGTTTTTCCATCGTTTTAGTTTAGTGTTAGGATTTTTATCCGAAATCGAAAAGATGAGTGACTGGTGGTCTGTATAAATCGTTAGATCTGCTATACCATATAGGTAATTTCTTAATTTTTGAAGTGACCAAACGGTAGCGAGTAATTCCTTTTCATTCGTGCTGTAATTTTGTTCAGTTTGGATAAGAGTTCTAGATATAAAGGAAATAGGTTTCTTGTTCTGAGAGAGTACAGCTCCTATTGCAAAGTTACTTGCGTCCGTCGTTAGTTCAAAAGGTTTGCTGAAGTCTGGTTGAAATAATTCAACTTGTGCTTGTAGTGCGTCTTTTATTTTTATCAAAGCCTCAAGTGCTGTTTCTTCTTTGCGCTTTGATTTTTACTTACACCACCATTGTCTCCGCGTAGAAATGTTGTTAGAGGTTTCGTTATTGCAGCGAAATTCTGTGTAAATTTCCTGTAATAACTCGCTAGGCCAAGAAATGATCGTAACTCTTTTAAATTTTTTGGAGTTGGATAATTCTTTATAGTTTGAATTTTATTTGGATCTACAGTTATTTTATTATATGTCCGAGGTATTCGACTGAATCCTGGAAAAAATGCGATTTCTCGTTTGAAATCTTCATATTGAATATGTTCCATGTGTTCCTCGGGTGAGGAGGAATATATGAGTACATCGTCAATATAAACAAATTCGAACTTGCCAATACATGGACGTAGGATATCGTCTACGCATCGCTGAAATATAGAAGGCGCGTTCTTTAAACCGAACGGCATCCTAAGGAACTCATACTTTGCGCCATTCACACTGAATGCAGTTTTTTCTCTGTCTGTTTTTTTTATCAAGATTTGGTGAAAACCTGACTCTAAGTCTATCGTTGTGAAAACCTTTGCTTTACCTAGATTTTGAATTGTCATAGCAACATCTGGGATAGGATATCTATCATTGATAGTCTGAGCGTTAAGCTTCTGAAGNAAAGTTACTTGCGTCCGTCGTTAGTTCAAAAGGTTTGCTGAAGTCTGGTTGAAATAATTCAACTTGTGCTTGTAGTGCGTCTTTTATTTTTATCAAAGCCTCAAGTGCTGTTTCTTNTCTCTGTCTGTTTTTTTTATCAAGATTTGGTGAAAACCTGACTCTAAGTCTATCGTTGTGAAAACCTTTGCTTTACCTAGATTTTGAATTGTCATAGCAACATCTGGGATAGGATATCTATCATTGATAGTCTGAGCGTTAAGCTTCTGAAGATCTACTACCATTCGTCTTTTAGGTTTCCCTTCGTTATCGGTACCTTTTTTTGCGACGGTCCAGATTGGAGGACTTTTGCTAGGTTGAATACTTTGGTTATCTAACAATTTATCTATTTCGACGTGTGAGCGGTATGACTGAGTAGACGTGTAAACATTGTGCTGCCGGTTTTGTCAACTTTTCTTTAATTAATACTTGATTTTAATACTTGTCAAGCTAAGGCCTGTGTGTTAAACTGCCGCTGATTTTCTGCATTTAAGCAAACGTTGTTTTTCGCGCTGAAATTGAAATAATTGGAAATTGAAATAATTCTATTTGCATTATGTCGGTCGAAAAGAAAGTAACAAGAAGTGCAAAGTTGTCCCCGCCGAAGGGTAACACCCCCATCATGGTAAATGCCGAGATGGTGAGAGTTTGCAAACTGCACATTGGCTACAACAGCTGGAGGCGAAAATGGAAAAACAAAAGCAGGGCATGATAGAACAGCTGAGTGGGAGTATAAAGAGCACCGAAGAGAGACTGATGCAGAGATTTAATGAGATTTCAGCGGAGATGCAGAGCATTAAGACTACGGTAAAGTTCTTGGATGTGAGGCTGACTGCTGTGGAATCGACGTGTGAGGC
>NW_016195031.1:2388-3080 GCF_001687245.7 Rhagoletis zephyria | reverse complement strand
GAAAAATATGCCACACATCAACTGTAAATCACAGGTACTTTAAATTTGCACTTTATTGGACTAAAATAGAATGAGCTAAAAAACTGCAAAATATTAAGAGATAAAATTGAAATAGAAAGTTCGAAATTTTTACGAAAGTTTTTCGATTTTTTTTTAATGTTGTTCAAAGATTAAACTTATTTTCATTTAGTGTTTGTTAAGGAATAAACTATATTTTTATAAACAAATAATTCAAATTAAAATATAATAAAATAAATAGTCAAATCTAGTCAATATGTGAGTGTCGTAAAGTTATGATATTTAAGAACATATCTTTCTTAATTAACGATGACACTGTTTCTATATGAAGCTGATTTCNTGTTTCTATATGAAGCTGATTTCGACATTTTGTTTCAACAAAATTTAGTATCGAAAATATTCTTTAAAAACTTGCCTAGGAATGTGATATAATGGTTCCTTAAAAACCTTTTTTCAAAACTTATAAAGGCAAAAAGGAGAAGGCGAAGACGAAGACGAAAAGAGAATAAAAAATGTCCCGCAGTGAATTTTCAGATTTTTAAAACGGTATAGTAATTTAATTTTTTCAATTTAAATAAATCATGAATACCCCATGGAATATTCGAATAGATAAAAAATATATAACGGTAAAACTGGCACATACATAAATATATGAAAGAATGCACTCAGGCGAC
>NW_016195031.1:0-2331 GCF_001687245.7 Rhagoletis zephyria | reverse complement strand
TAGATAAAAAATATATAACGGTAAAACTGGCACATACATAAATATATGAAAGATTGCACTCAGGCGACGCCTGTAGCCATTGTATGTCACAAATTTAAGTTATCGATGGAAATTATTTTTAGGCCATTTAAATTTGTAGATTCTTATAAATTCAGTGCTGCCACAGCTTTCAATATTTCAAATTATTTCAGGTTTTAACTATCTCGAAGTAATTTTAGTTCAGAAAAAATCACTAAAAACGGCACTAGGCACTTTCTCTACTTTACACTACCTGTTAAAGCAATTGATCTCAGTACTCGTAGCCAGCGTTGCGAAAGCTTTCGGTGAAAAATCTCCAATTTACCACAAAAAAACCGTCATTCCGGCCAAAAAAACGTCAAGTTTTTATTTACTGTACTTTTTTAACAATAACAAATAAAAACAAAAGTACAGTAAATATGACCGCGCATTATAAATCCAATGTCGGTTCCCATTGCATATGGGTTAATATAAGTAATTTTTGAGCAAGAACAAAACCGACTTTAATCCTCATGTAACCATTTGAGATTCCCGTAATACCTTAGTTATCAAATGAGCGCATCTAAACCGAATTAGTACAAGATCACCTCTGAGGTACCACCTTTTCTTTAAAAAAAAAATAATTATAGAAATCGATTAACGTGATTATCTTAATTGAAAAAATTCCCCCTCCTATTTTTCTTTCTCTTTCAAATAAGTGTCAGCAGTGAAAATTTACGATTTGGTTACAATTCTAGAACAAATTAAATATAGCTAAAAGCACGGTTGTAGAACAAGACTGCATAGTTGTATTTTGGACAACGTTTTCCTTTAACAATTTTTGTTCATACATATGTACTAAAATAAAAAAATCGTCATTTCAGGGGGACAAATCGTCAAAACATCATTGAGCTAAAAAACGTCAAAACGGCAACGCTAGTCGTACCTCCCTCGTTTATATCTGAGCTGTTGTGCGCTACAACGAGGCCTTAATATACCTGCACTCGCACTCACGGCCACTCTAGAAGTTTCTTATCGAAAGTTATCGTACATTCCACATGCCACTTCTCGACGTCAACTCTTCTACATCTTTTATCGCAAATTCTGTCGTTCTCTTGTTGTTCGCTTTGGCTTGCTATTCGTGTTTTGCAGTATTTGCCACAATATTAAAGCTTTGGATATCATAGTAACTTTTCTCTTACTTAA
The DNA here is from genome assembly GCF_001687245.7 of Rhagoletis zephyria. NCBI lineage: Eukaryota > Metazoa > Arthropoda > Insecta > Diptera > Tephritidae > Rhagoletis > Rhagoletis zephyria. The sequence continues at coordinate 1,128 of NW_016195031.1, read as the reverse complement.
GCATTGAAATTTACTTAGATCTAAAAGTTCTACAACGCAACTACAACATACAGATCGATTTTAAATGATCGATTTCATCAATTTGTAAAAAATTTGAATCACTCGTATCACTTTTCATATCATTTTTCACTTTATATCTCATAAATGGCTTAAAATAAATTAATTGTTAAAATTTTAGAAGTAAAACCAATTCTAGGATCCAGAGAAACATTATTTTCTACATTAAGGTCGTTTATGAAAACGAGGCACATTTTTCATTTCTCCTCTTTCAATGTAAAGAATATGGCAAGATCTCTTTTTTAGCCTGCAATCTCCGAACTTTCTAATAAATACCATTCCGATTTAAATACTCAAATCTACGTTTATGGAACATCGGTACTATTATATTTTCACATCAATAAAATTACTATCTGCAATAACTGTTCATGCAATCGGTTTGATATTTTTGAGAAAAAACTTTCTGTACTTTTTTGATATTTTACCGTACTAGTTCTACTTTCTCACTCTGCACTTTGCAGTTTGTGGCCACGTCCGGTAAGGTAGCCAATCTCCACACCACAGAGGGAAGTAAAAATATTAAAAGAATTTCTGTTTTCCACATTTTCTAGTCCTTTGTAATAGAATATTACTTGCAACTTTCATAAACTGCAAAGTTTTTTACAATCATACACATGTAAATACATACATGAATACACATGTATAGCGGCAACTTTATCTCAGCCAGCCAAATGCAGAGCTCTCCGATATGAAGTGAACAGGGAGTACCGGCGTTGTTTTTGCTATATTGTGTCTTTTCGTATCTAGCATTTCCGATTGTTATAGTCATAGGCTGAAAATATTTAATTAATAGAGTTCAACTGACGAAATAAGTGTCAGTGTTTGGAGTTCAGTAAACGGGCTCTAGGAATCCCCCGTATAAAAATATCCCCGAACAAAAATCCTCTGGATAAAATCCCCCCAAAAAATATTCCCCCGGACAAAATCACCGGCAGAATTGCCCACAATAGGGGCTGTTGCTATCCGCTGGATTTTTTTGCAGCAATATTTTACTGAAGTAAAGTTTTGAAAGCTCTGAGGGGGTGAAGTGAATTATAGCGAAATTAGCAAAAGTTTTGATTGCCCTTTCAA
>NW_016195030.1:0-3080 GCF_001687245.7 Rhagoletis zephyria | reverse complement strand
CAAGCATATCCGGAAATAATGCGATGTTTGCGATGTTTAAACGATCGCTCATACCACCGCGTAGCCGAAGTCGACATGATGCCACAATGTGCAGTAACGACGCTTTGGTCATACAAGTCATCGCAAATACGAACACGACAAAAAATGCGATGCACACAAATATCGCATTGCTTGCGGTGGCGGTTATACTTACACCGCATTGTTTGCGAGTATACTTGATGTCTCGAAAAAGGCACCGCATGCTGATCACTGGTATATATATTCATTTGTCGGTGCTGTCAATTAAAATTTTCTCACTTAATTAGGAAACAAAACAAACAGAGTTGATCACAAATTGATCCAGATTTCTATCAGCATCACATCGATGTTGACTTGGCGTAACTTTTCTTTATCCAAATAATAATAAATGAAATCTCGATCGGCGATCACTGAAACGCAGCTAGCCACTGTATACGCGAAAAAGCAATGTTGCCACTTTTCTCATTAAACCATCTTCGAATCGTGGAAATTTTGGAAGATCACAGGGTTGCTTTCAGCATTTAGAATCTTAATGCAAAAATGGAGTTGCATTTAGTTGCATTTAGGTGACGAATTTTGTATGGGTAAATGTACATTTGAAGTAGCATTTAGAGCTAAATGCGCTAAATGTGCTTTTACGTGTAAGTAAAAACAGCCCATTAGCCTTTAAAGGTGGTATGTTCAATGAAAGGAAACAAACTTAATGTGTGGCCAAAAAATCATAAAAGTCTTATGATGGGAAGAGTTACCCTCAACTTGTGAATTAAAATGTATCACAATTTATACTTACCAAAAAATAAAAGTATCTTTCGAAAATTCGATGAAAAACGCATCATTTTGAGACATTTGGATCAAATGGGCAACACTGACCGCAAGCAGAAAACTCACGGTGGAGAGAATACAGAAGGTGGCGCCGATCGCAACACCGCTAATCGGCTTTCAGTGAATTTGACAGAATCAGCTGTTTTGCTGACGTCACAGTCGAGATGACAGCAGTAGTGGTGTGCTGAGTCAATACTTTCAAGTATTGATCGATATTCGGTACCGATTTAAAAAGTATCCAATACTCTCGATACTCAGTACCGAAACATTTAGATTTCGAATAAAAGCGCACACAGGCCAAAGATATGGAAAAACGGCTCAGGGGAGACTCGCCTATCAAAACCAGAATATAGGAGCCAATAGAGCTTTTAATACTGATTCAAATGAAAGATGTATATATGTCGGTTCGAGGCCATAACGCAGAGAAACTCTTACTTGTTTGAAGCATTTTTGTGCTAACTGAATCGGACGATATCATTTTTGGAGGCTTGGGGCAGATTCTGTAACCAGTTAGCGACAATTTTCGAATCGGTATCGGTTTTTTGACGTATGATATGAAATATTTTTACGCCAATAAGTGCGATATCGATCCGAAACTTGTATAAAACTGGTTAGATCTCCCTCCTGAAAAGCTTCTTCATCCGTCAAAGCATTTTTCTTAAACCTTGGATCGACTAAGGGTAAAACTAATAAAAAAATATTTCTCTGTTGCGATAAGTTCAAGTGTTTTAGCCGATATCTTATAAATTAGTAATGAAAGTTTTTTCTAAACCTTAAAAGTGCTTATAATGGCGAAGGTTTAATGTAAAGAATTGGTATCTGATACCGAAAAGGAAGTATTGGATACCGAAATCTTTTTTAAGTATTGGGTACCGAGTGTTGGGGACAATTCAGCACATTACTAATCGCCCTCATTCTCACCGCTCTCAGTTGTCAACTTTACGAGGACGTCACGCTAAAATTACTCTCACGAATTCTGCTGCAATCGGCTCAATCTGGTATTCTATCATTATTGCAGCAAACTGCGGCATCATCTCAGCGGGATTGATTAGTTAACTTGCTAAAGGAGGCTGCTTGGAGCAGAAGCGAAATCATTGTGATGAAATGCTGTCACTATAATAATAAAGAAACATTTCGGGAACGGCTTTGCCGCGCCTTATATACACAAAATGCAGCGATTCGTCGCAGCGCTACACTTGCATCTAGGCATCTTGCATCTTGATGGCTGTCGCAATTTAATACACGGCACTTCATTTTATTATGGGGCTTTCGCACGAGGCGATTTTTCAGGCAACTTTTGCGTTCAACTCACGCAGGGTTGCACGAAAAAAAATTTAAAGGCTAAAAATATCAAAATATTCGCCATAAAAAGGCGTTTGCATTGTTCAACTTTGCATTCTACTTTTGGTTGAACGGCCACTAATCGCTTTCAACAAAGTTGGTCGCCAGCCAACATTTAGCCATTCAACTTTTTTTTCGTGCAACCCTGCGTGAGTTGAAAGCAAAAGTTGAACGCAAAGTTGCCTCGTGCGAACACCTTTTTAGTTTTTACGAAGTCTTCAACTCAAAAATTACTCACAAATTGCAAAATCTAGTTTCAGACAGAGAAACTTTTGTCGCGGCAACTCGTTACTTTTGGGAAAGGGAGTGACGAGGAAGGGGGAAGGGCACCGAGTTGCTTGTGCTCGGCCAACACGCTTTGTGCTCTCGTTCGTCTGAGTAATTCTAGTTGGCCGTTCACAGCTGACAACAACAATTGCGTACAAAAGAATTGCTGTGTGAACGCGAATGGCAACACCAAAAGAGAAATTGCCGAAAATGAGCAAAGTTTCTCTGTGTGAACCCAGTCAAATTAACACAATTTAAACTGATTTTTCACTTTCAAATTTCTCTTTTCCGCTGATTTGTAAACAAAGGTTTATTTACAGCCTTATTCTGTACCACGAACGATAGGCAACACGAACGATTCGTCTGCAAAAGAATGCTTCAAAACTTAGTCCGGCGGCATCATTCTAGCCGGTTTAAACGGAACCGAGACCATTGCAACGTAATATATGAAAAGCAAGACGAAGACAGCCGATGGAGTAATAAAATCGCAATCAGAGATGTTGTCGTCTGCAGACGAATCGTTCGTATTACCTATCGTTCGTACAGAATAAGGCTGTTAGACTAGGTTCACACAGAGAAACTTTTTTTGTTTTACTTACATTACCTGGAATATATATATTTTGTCAATAAAA
>NW_016195029.1:0-3080 GCF_001687245.7 Rhagoletis zephyria | reverse complement strand
TTTTTTTTTATTCAATTATTCATTTTCTTGATTTCGCCCATCCCTGCTTTAGTCTGTTTACGCGAACATTACTGGCTCACTATTAACGGTATATTTTGTTCGAAAAAAAAAATAACTTTTTTTTGTGGGACCGCCGCATTACGGGTCGACTAACTACTTTTGGACATAAATTATCAATAAAAAAAATCATGTTATTAATTTTTAATTTATTTTTATTTTTCTTACATTTTTATTTTTTTAATTTATACTCAGCATTGCATAATTGTTTACATATTCTGCAGTAGGTGGCCCTATATTGGAATTCCGCCAGACATAACATCAAGATGATAATATAAAATTTCGAACTTAATTTTATTTTTCCTGAATTCGAAAAAGAATTTGTTAAGTATAGAAAAAAATGTATTAAAAGCAGTATTTGTATGAGGATTTTCAAATAGAAACTTGTTAAGAAAACAAACTCCCGATTGCGACTACATGACTACTGCACGACTTTACAACTCACTTTAAGTTGGTTTTGTCCTAGCCAATTAAAAGTTAGGTATTTATCGAAATTCCGCCAAAAAGCTTACTATAAGTTGATTATTTTTAACAATTGATAATTTTTCACTGCAGAGATACGTATGTATGTACTTTTGGTCGGTGGGATTTGGAACTATAGAAAATATATAATTCAAATTTAAAATACGATAGAGCCTGCGAATAATTTTAATTAGTTTTTCTGCTTTTTCTTTGCTGCGTCGCACAGTGGTTCAAGCAAAAAATTTACCATTCAAAAATGACTCTGCCTACAATTCTTGACGAATTTTCGATTTTCTTTTTGCAGTTGAAAGTAAATGAAATTTCTAAGTGGCTCGATGAAATTTGTTTCAATTCAATTTTTTAGTGCAAAGTGTAGATAAAGTAGGAATTTTTAAGAAAACCGCTTTCCCTGTTTCTGTTACAAAATGTTTCATATTGAAGCTAGTCGAAAACAATTATGGAGTTCGCCTAAAACGAAAAAAATTGGACAAGAAAAATTTGAAAAATTTTAATAGAAAGTTAGGCCACTTTTGAAAGGATTTCTGCAGGCAAAAAAATCTGGTGGATTTCTGAGCCATGTTCATGATGTGCTTAAATATGCACTGTCTGCAACACCTGACGCTGCTCTAGATGCTAAACTTACCATCACTTTGCGCCACTATTCGTAGGGAAGTATTAAAGGCAACCTGCAGGATTAAAGGCAATGGGTGGGGGCCAGGGGGGGATCGCTGGCGCATTTCCCATTCCCGAAGATATTACGCCCCCATTGCCAATACTGAGAAGTTTCTACAAGGTTGAATTCCCTGAGGCTGACTGGTAGCTTAATTCCAGCACTGAGCTCGGCTTCATGCGCTGTCGGCCCCAAAACAGACGTTGGTTCAGGAATTGGTGTCTATATCGAAGGTAATGGGGATGAAGCTCACTTTTCTCTTGGGCATATGCCTCCGTATTCAACGTCGAAGTATTTACAATTCTTAAGGCCATGTACTACTTAGAGGAAAATGCTTAAGTGGAAAGACGTGAGTTTACGTATCTGCAGTGACACTCAAGCAATTGGCTAGCCCCTTAAATAATTCTAGACTGGTGTGAAAATGCAATTATCAGCTAAATTGTGTTGGAAAATGTAAGGAACATGTCTTGTTTTGGGTGCCAAGTATTCCTCGGTCCACCATCGTCGTAGCACTCCCTCCTTCGTCCATAGAAGCCACCGTCAGAAACTGGGTGAATATCTCGCTCAGCAATGACTGGTTGGCTTCGAGAGAATTCCGGTGGGCCCAACTCATATTGTCTTTAGTGCCGGGTGGTTGTCTTAGATATTTGCTTTCATTGAACAGATTGGACTGCAGAAAGCTTTTGGGACTGTTGACTGGACACTTTACGTGGCAAAAACGCCTGACTGTGATCGGCATACATATGTACATGACAATCCCATTTGCCCTTCCTGCCTGGAAGAGGTTGAGTTGGCCGCACACTTGCTGTGTCGCTGCCTCGCTTCTGAAAGGCTGAGCTCTTTGATACCCAACAATCAGGTTAGATTTATTCTCAAACCAAGTAGATTTAAAACAGCTTGAAAGTAACATAAAAACAGTACAACAGAAGGGGTTTGAAAACAATAGAAAACTGCGGTGGCATGCTGGTATCATTGGGCCACCTTAACGTCATTATTTTTGCGTTGCCACGTAAAAATAGCAAAAGGAAATGAAACAGATAAAGTAGTCAGGTGGGGATCTGCGATGTCAATAAATGTGGCAGACAATTCTATACAAACACCATATTCAGTGACCAAATAAGGAAAACTAGCAAAAGCATTATAGCCCTTAAAATGACTTCTTCAACAGCCTGGCTGTTATCTACTGTTAACAAACTAGCTGTTAGTAGCAGCTGCTGCTGTTATTTCCCTGCCATTCTGCAGTGTTATTGCTACATTTCACAATACNTTTTTTCGCCGGCATAGCAATAAGTGCGCGCGTAGCACCACCGCTGTAACAACTTTAATATTGCAAGGTCTGTGGCAACTTCGGCTGTGTGGAGTTAGCGTTGGCTTTATTAAATTTTGTGGCCATTGTTAAGAGTGTCGCCTTTGGATTTTATGCAGCTGCTTTGTTATGATTTTTATGTGTACAGCCCATCGCCCACCCGCTAAATGCGACATATTTAAGTGCTAGAACGTGCTCGAGTACCAAATGTGGGTTGGTTGACAACGCTTGGCAAAAGTCACACCACCGTCTTGCGAAATTTATGCGACTACGACTCCGCCGGCGCGCGCGCGCATGTTAGCATTAATTTTGTGAGGTCAAATGTCCATGCGCATTAAATTTTATTACTTGCTTTTGGCCATAAAATGTAAATTCACCGAATTTAAGTGAAGTTAAAACCTAACAGGATAATAAAATTTGAGCAAGCGATGGTGTCGAAGTGCCATAAGTTTACGAATTAAATGCGACAATTGCATGTTTTCGATGGTATTGAAAGTTAGTGAAATTTTCTTAAAGTTCTCGAAACAGTATCTAACAACAGCCGGTGAAAATAGATAAAAATCTAGCAAAAATTTTATGACTTAC
>NW_016195028.1:0-3080 GCF_001687245.7 Rhagoletis zephyria | reverse complement strand
AAGAGACCAGACAGTACAGACATTTAGTCGATAATAAGATACATAAAAGGGAAACGTGTATTAACACGTTCATAGTATCTTTACTCTAAGGTCTGGTAAAATCGAGTATATCAATTGCAAATGCATAGAAATGCAGGAAAGGCATGTTTCCTGCTTTGATCAAGAGTTTCCAATGAGAACAGAATCGTATACAATACTTAGCTGCGCGACTTTTCAACACCCAGTTAGCCCCTGAAGCGGAAAGGTCCATCAATCTGGGTTAGGTAGGTTTAGCACCAGGTGGAACATACGTAGGCTGAGGGCTCTTTCATGAATAGCCGGCTGGCAAAATTTTTTCTGGCAGATGTTTTTCGCTCATAGAATCTAGCCTGCGTCAGAACACCTGGACTGTATGTCCTGCAGTCCACAACTGTCGCGCTATTCGGCTTAAAAAAAGCTCGATCCGGGGGTTCTGTGTTTTGGTGTCCTTCCGACTAAAGAGGCTGATATTTTAGTCTGATAGTGCTCCCCTAGATCATAGAGCCAGAGGGTGGTCACCAAGTATTCTTGGTTCAATTCCAAAGGCGATGAGACGTGTATTGCTTTATAGGGAACAGTCTGAATAGGGAATATTGAAATGCATAGCTTAGACAGGATTCTCTGTAGCGTCAGAAACGTAAAAGGAATAACATTTCCGACTTGTCTTACGTACCGAAACTGTAGAAACATCAGCAGCAACTGGCTTAAGGTATGTAAGGCCAGCGATAGCATCAGTATTTTCCGCAGTAATTAAATAGGTTCTAGTTAATTTTTTAGCATTACGTTTATCCACAGCAGTGCATCAAGAATTTACAGCTAGGTCTATAAACGTCTGCGTTACCAGATTGGGCTGGCGCGGTCTTTTTTTGGCTCCTAAGATGAGCGGTATTCATCAACAGACCACTGTTTTTGATCTGTTCTTAAAATCCGTTTTTTTTTTAAGTTCTTCCTTAGAAAATTACCAAATAGAAAAAGTGTCGTCGAAAATTTTTGTAGTCCCTACGTAACTTTGAACTGGCATGGCAAAGTAATGCTATTTCGCCTTAAAATATGCAACATAGAAGTTACTTCAGGAAATTTATGTCCATGAAGGACAATTTGAGTTTTCTTCTTCATCCACCAACAACTGAGCTAAACTGCATTTGAGAAAGCAAAGTACAATTTTAATCCTGCAACTTATTCTTTGGTTGATACGCCACTTCGAATAAATAGCAAAATAAAATACGCATAANGCTCAACACATACATACCTACATATGTACATACAATGCATGCAAAACAAAGCCGGAATAAATTTTCTAGCATATCAGCTTAGTGCTACGAGTACTTTGTTTCTTTCTTCATAGCTTCCTTCTTGATTCCCACTCAGCTACGCAAATTTGAGATTTAACGAAGCTCGCAGCTTCGTAAGTCCAACTTAGTAAAACTTAGGGACGTTTCATAAGAAATCCAAAAATAAACAAATATACATTTGTTAGCATTTGCATATGAATTTGAGTTAGTTGCGCAAAGGTACACCGAGATGAGTGAGTGAGTTAGTATTGAAAGGATAAACGAAGTTTCTAAAAAATATTTAAGTTAAGTAGGCGAAAAGGTTGATTGCTGATCTGCATAGTAAGGAGGACATATGTATGTATGTATGTATATATGCTGCTTTAGTTAAATCGGGTTGACAAATTGTAGAAAATAAAAATAAAAAAGTAGAGAATGTCAAAAAGTTTATTGCATACATAAATAAGGGATTTGAAAATCAATAAGGACATTGCGCGCAATAAAAAAACAACAACTGCTTATGTAATATTAATGCGACACGACAAGCTGTTGCGTATGTATTTATGGATTTATAGAAGCGTGCTTATATTATGTGCTTGTTTTTTGTAGCTCCAATATTTTTTCAAATATTTATGCGTAAGCAGGCGCACATGTTCACCTCGTTTCATATTTTAGACGAGTATGTACTTAAAAGGAACAAGGCTACATATTGATGCAGAGAATGTACATATCTATGTATAAAAGGAATTTAATGGCGTGCAGGAAATAGGCGTGAAAGTTAAACGCAGAGTGTTCGTTGGGCTGACGGGTGTTTAATTTCGTGGTCAACCTAAAACTCAAGTGAAAAATGGTTGAAATAATTGTGTTAGTTTAAGGCTGAAGAAATATTACATGACTTTGAAGGAGATTTAGGTGTATTAAAATGACAGCAACTGAAAAGATCTGTGCTCGAAAAATTTACAACAATTCGATGGAAAATTTTAAGTTTTAGATACAAATTTTGACAGTTGGATGACAACTTTCAAGTATCTCACTTTTCACTGAAGCACCTCATTTCCATCTAACTCCACCGCGCTTCCTGCTAATTTTACGTTTTTTGTTTCTTATTTTTTTAGCAACTTTTTTAAATTTAATTTATTTCTCCTATAAAACTCCTTCGTTTTACTTTTCCTCTACCATATTAATTAAACTCTTTCTTTCATTTTTCATTTCAAAACATGTTTTCTGTTTTCTATTTCATTTTTATGTTCTTTTTATATTTATATAGCAATGTAGCTGTCACTTCTTATTTTAGAAATTTCCCTTTCAATTTATTGTTATTTTTTCTCCTTCTTCTATTTTTTTGGTTTCTCTTGTGTTTCCATATTAATTTAATTTTTATTTTTATCATCCTTGAATCGCTTTTATATTTCTTCTCATTTTAATTTAAATTTTCGGATTTCTGTTACTTTATATCTCTTGTTTTTTGTCTTTTATTTTCTCTAATTTGCTTTTATTTGATTTTTGCTTAATTTTATTTTATTTTATTTTATTTTATTGTATTTTATATTATTTTATTTTATTTTATTTTATTTTATTTTATTTTATTTTATTTTATTTTATTTTATTTTATTTTATTTTATTTTATTTTATTTTATTTTATTTATTTTATTTTATTTTAATTTATTTTATTTTACTGTATTTTATTTAATTTTATTTAATTTAATTTAATTTAATTTTACTTAATTTAATTAAATTTAATTTTACTTAATTTAATTTAATTTAATTTAATTTAATTTAATTTAATTTAAT
>NW_016195027.1:0-3080 GCF_001687245.7 Rhagoletis zephyria | reverse complement strand
TTAAATATAGGCATTTTTTAAACATTTTACTTCCAGAAAAATTCTGTAGTACTTTTATGCAAACTGCCGATTTTTAAGAGAATCGTCTCATTCGTTTGAGTCAGAGAGGCTACAAATAAAACTAATTATTGGGAATTATGGGAAAAAGCAGCGCATTTTGGAAAATATGTACGCATGTACGTACACGAAATGAGAAATAAACTTTTACTGGGAACAGCAAAAAAGTACCTGTTTATATGCCCATTAAAAGCACAACAATTCAGTGATGCAAATTCAAGAACTTGAAAGCTTAAGTATGTTGTAAAGCTCGCTTTCTTAACTAAAAGCTTTATAAATAGTTTACCTATATACACTCACATGCACTTGAATAGTGACAATGCTTTTTAACTTTTCCTGGGTTATTGTTCTTTTATTAAATTTCCAATATTTTTTCGATAAAATGCAGCTAATTCTTCAACAAAAACGCATGCTCGCACTTTTTTAAAATCGTCTTTCCGATAAAAGAAACTATCGAAAACGGTTCACGTGGTCCAATGTTTTCTGGTAACATATGTACATAAAAAATGAAGATAAAAAATATTTGGACGAATTGATGACCTCCTCCTTTTTTGAAGTCAGTTAAATTAGGAGCTCATTTGTCTTATTACTTCATCTGGTATAATTTCACCATAGGCTTAAATTAAAAAAAAAAAAAAACAATTATAAAGACAAAATATCAGAAAGAAACACTACTAATACAGGGGAATCCGAAAACAAGAAAATTTGGACAAGAAAAGAGGAATTCAGCTGAAAAACAGTGCACACATATAAACAAATAGTCGGCCCCGAATCGACTGAAGAGTCCGATGCCGAAGCCATGATTTAATACACAGCCAGCAAAAAATTCGAAAATGGATCCGAAAAATGACAAAAAAGTGGATGAAGTGCGGATTTTTGTCCGCTTACTGATTCCATTTTCGGATACTTTGACGATCCGTTTTCCCATTAAAGTGTGCGGCAGAAACGTACGTACAGAAAACTACCGAAAATTGTTTGTGAAACGGATACGCTTTCGGCGGTTTTTTCTGAAATTTGTCTGATTGAATTTTTCGTTAAATACACTTTTCTTCTGCACTTCATAGATACTTTTTCATGGTTCAATACAAATAAAAGAAAATTAGGAAGCGCCAGACGGAATTCGAACCCAGCACCTTCAGGAAGCTAACAAACAGCGGCACACTCCTCTGCATGCTCAAGCACTGCCAACTATGCATGCATGCTTTCAAATGTTTAGCTTGAGCAAATAAAATACAATTATTGCTTTCAAATGACATCATCTTTTTCGTACGTTTTCCGGATACGAAAAATGATGATAACTGTAGGAGGTTTTTCTATTGGTTTTCGGAAACGGAAAATAAAACTAAACTGCACTGTCGGCAAAATTTACGTTTCTTTGCTGGCTCGGCAATAGAAAGGTTTTGTTATAAAACAGTCTTCTCGCTCCCACATATAAAATCGGCCCCTTTACTTGTGCAGAATGTTGCTCACTCTACAGTTTCTAGTTATATTAGTAGTAAAACCAAAAATTCGTCATACTAAATATTCGTTGTCATCGCCTTCGTTCGTCAAATTTTCTGGAACAAGTGAAGAGGAGGTAGGCGTGGTTATTGTCCGATTTTGCCCATTTTCAATACCATCCGTCCTACGACCAAAAGAAGTGTACTCACGAAGTTTCGTTAAGATATCTTAATTTTTACTCGAGTTATCGTGTGCAAACACGGACGGACGGACAGACAGTCACCGCTTAATCGATTTCTCTTTTCATCCTGATCATTTATGTATACATTTGTCTATATCTATCTCGATTCGTATTGCCTGTTACAAACAACCGTTATGTGAATAAAGATATAATGCCCTTGTGCACAAGTGCGCTCGGGTATATAAATAATGTTATAATATAAATGAGGTATCAAATTGAAGGCTTGGGCTGCAGATATGAAATAAGGGTTAACTTTTTTGAAAAAAAATGCCACCTTTTAAAAAAATTATATTCAAACTTCCGCAAAATCTTTCTCTCGAATACTTCAAGAGCCGCCTCATCGGATGTTTAATTGTCCATGCTTCTGCTATGTGAAGGAAATTAAATAGGGGGAAAAAATTCCAACATATGGGTGCCAAACGAAAGGTGGCACAGAAAGTAGCAGTTTTAAAATATTTTGAAGTGGGTTGCCACCTTCTTGAAACGTCGAATTTAGTTAACTTATCCAAAAGTTATATGAAAGGTCAAAATATGGATGTCATGATAATAAGTGTTAAGAAGGCTTTAGTTTAAGCATTAAGAATATTTTGAGGTGTTGCCAAATATCTAAAAATGTATTTCAAATTATTAAATAAGTTAAATGATGTATTAAAATATGGGTATCAATCGAATGGGTTTGAAAAATCTTTACTTCTAAACAATATTTAGCGGGGTTGCCACATGTTTAAAAATGAAATTCAACTTAATTTATCAGTTAATTAAAATATGTATCGCAATGTTAGACGAATAATATTTAAGAATATCTTAGCGCCACAGTACTTTTTAAGAGGGGTGCCACCTGTTTAAGCAAGTTATTTGAAATATGAAGCGAAAGGGTGTTAAAAAAAGCTTGAATTTCAACATTTAAAATGTTTGAAAAGGGTTGCCACGTGCTTGCAAAGTGACGCTAAAATTATTTAAGAAGTTCGATGAATTATTAAAAGATGGGTGTCATCGGAATAATTTTGAAAAGGCCTTATTTCTGAAATATATTTAGGAGTGTTGCCACCTGTTTAAAATATCCAACTCAACTTAATTTAGGGAAATTACCTAATTAAAATAAGTGTTTTAAACTTTGTTAAAAAATCTTTAGCTTTAACACTATAAATTTTTTTTTGATGTTTTACGAGGGTTGTCACCTGTCCAAATATTCAAATTATTTAAAAAGTCAAATGAATTACTAAAATATGGGTATCGAATCGTATTGAGGTTTAAAAGGCTTTATTTCTGAAATATATTTAGGAGGGTTGCCACATGTTCTATTAGCTGCATTCAAATTATTTAATAAGTTAATTGAGTTTTT
>NW_016195026.1:0-3081 GCF_001687245.7 Rhagoletis zephyria | reverse complement strand
CCTCGACACGCTCACCACACTTCAGCTCGTTTGGAATGTGAAAAACGTCACCTTTCAGGCCATTTTTCCACTGCTCATATCGAACATCAGCTCACTGCACAAACTGCAGCAATTTTCATTTTACGACTTTGCTGAAAGCTTGGAAGTTCCGCCTTTTGATTTGCCTCTTCTTCTGCGCACTTCCCTTGACAAACTGATTTTTGTATCAGCAAAATCTTCAAGTGGTCTTGCACTTCACTGGGTGCCCAGTTTGCTAAAGCGAACCAAGCCAAACCTGATGAAGATCTTTTATCATACAAGCTCTAGGGGACCGCAGTTCTTGCCCTCAATTCCGGCTAAAGCTGCTGCCCATTTTTGCAATGTTTTTATACACATGGAGACCGTTGCTGATTTGGAGAACTTCACCAGTGCCTTTACCAACGTGAAAACTCTTTCGGTGTTATTGAGTCCCTTACTGTCAGTGGAAAGTCTGTTCACCCAGCTGGCCAAACTGCCACAACTCATTCGCCTCCAAGTGACCATTGTGCCAAATGATGTCGGTTACAACTCCAATAACCTCCCAGTTCTGCCTACTGTTCAGCATCTGTCCTTTCAACCTTATCTGCGAAAACCCTTTCAGCACGCTCAGCTTGATCAACTGCGCCTTCCGGAGGTTTTTCCAAGTGTGGAGGAATTCCATCTGCGTNCCACCATTGCCTCAACTGTAACTGGCGAATTACGGTGCCCAAAGACGGTAGCCCTCCCAAAGTGGAAGGCACTGATGATCAAGTGAAGCAGTGTATCACACTGATGGTCACTCCTTTTGCTAAAGCTAAGTCACCAATGAGTGTAACTTTTAGGGCGAAGCGTCAAACTGTGCTTTACTATGCTGCTAACTTTGCTGACGATGGACAGCTGAAGCTGACAAAGTATGTGACAAAATGATGAAGGAAGTTTTGTTCATTTTTGTAAACTCTTTTTTTATTTGTATGTCTGAATAAAGTTGACCACTAAATGTTACTTTAAAATGATGCTCACCTTTTTTCCCTTTTGCACTTTTCTTCTGCTTTTTCTGTTACCTTTTACTGCTGAATTACCGCAATTTTTAGAACTTACACAACACTTTAAAAGCGACTGCATAGCAATTCCAAATCATTCAATGCTAGTTGGCAGTGAGCTTGTCAACTGTTTGCTGATGATTTACCAATAAAAATCGACACGTCTCTATAACATCGCCTCAAAGATTTCCCTGCAAATTCCAGGCTTGAAAATGAACAAGAGGATGAAAATGATGATCGACATCAAGCCGGACTCTCTTCGAAGTCTCATCGAGCAGGTTCCACTGAAGGAGCGGCTTCTAAATCTGCGCCAGGTGTGCACTGAGTGGACAAAGACGGTGGAGGACCTTTGTGGGACGCAAAAGGAGCTCATTCTTCAGATTGGTAGTGGAAATCGTCGTGAAGAAATTGTCAAGAAAACTGAATATTATTACTTTCGAATCCAAGCCGTCAATCCCTTACACTCTTTGACTACTGCTCAGCTGTCCGAGGAGTTGACCACCTTTCTGAGCACCACCTTTCCTCGCCTTCAAACTTTGGTGGTCATTGTCGATGACCCAACTGAGGATGTCAGATTTCTCCTCTACCTTCCGCGACTCATCTCAACCTACCTCAACACGCTCACTACTCTTCAGCTCGTTTGGAATGTGAAGAACGACACCTTCAAAGCAATTTTTCCACTGCTCATATCGAGCATCAGTTCACTACACAAACTGCGGCAATTTTCATTTTACGACTTTGCTATATGCTTGAAAGTTCCGCCTTTTGATTTGCCTCTTCTTCTGCGCACTTCCCTTGACAAACTGGTTTTTGTATCAGAAAAATCTTCAAGTGGTCTAGCCATCCACTGGGTGCCCAGCTTGCTAGAGCGAACCAAGCCAAACCTGATGAAGATTTTCTATTTTACTAGCGGAGTGAGACCGAAGTTTTTGTCCTCAATTCCGGCTAAAGCTGCTGCCCACTTTTCCAATGTTTTGACATCTATGAAGAATGCCGCTGATTTGGAGCACTTTACCAGTGCCTTTACAAACCTGACTGCTCTTTTGGTGAGATTGAGTCCCTTCGTGTCAGCAGAAAGTCTGTTCACCCAGCTGGCCAAACTGCCACAACTCATTCGCCTCCAAGTGATGATCTTTAAGCAAAGTGAGGGCCGTTATAACTCCACTAACCTCCCAGTTCTGCCTGCTGTTCAACAACTGTTCCTTCAATTTTATCTCAAAAAACCCTTTCAGCACGCTCAGCTTGATCAGCTGCGCCTTTCGAAAGTGTTTCCAAGTGTAGCGAAATTCTGTTTTTATTTTCACAACCACCATTGCCTCAACTGTAACTGGCGAATTAAGGTGCCCGAAGACGATAGCCTTTTCAAAGTGGAAGGCACATATGATCAAGTGAACCAGTGCATCACACTGATGGCCACTCCCTTTGCTAAAACAAAGTCACCAGTTTTTGTACGTTTTAAGGCGAATGATCGAGATGCGCTTTACTATGCTGCTAACTTTGCTGACGATGGACAAATGAAGCTGACAAAGTACAAAGTCTGACAAAGTGATGAAGGAAAGTTTTGTTCATTTTCATTAACTTCATTTGCTCTTATGGATAAATTAAGGGGGGACAACGCGCATATAGCAACTTTTTTCGAATTTTTGGTTTCCTTTTCTAGTCAACAGCTTTTTTCAGCAAGATCTTGAATCACGCAGGTACATTTTTTGCCAAAACGTGCAATACCACAAAAATGATCAAGGTGTCAAATGAAAGACGACAAAATTATCTAGATTTTGTCTGGCTCAGATTTTTAAAGAGTGACAACAATTTCCCATAGACAATCGCCCCAAAATTTTCACCAGCTCAAAAATTATTGAGTTGCACATTGTTGGAAAGCTAAAATTGCCCTAAATACTAATATGTTAATATCTAAGTGGAGCCCGAAACGGTTCCCGAGAAAACTGGGTCCGAGCTGTACCTTTGGTTGTGCTTTGCCTATTGCTTCTTATGCCATCTAGCGGAGTAAAGCCGTTGTGTTTATGAAAAACTGCATATTTTGGTC
>NW_016195025.1:0-3081 GCF_001687245.7 Rhagoletis zephyria | reverse complement strand
AAAAAAAAACAAGAAGAAAAAACTAGCTGAAAGAAATGCTACATTTGGCAAAACAAGTCAAGCGAATGTACCAAACCAGCCAAAAATAAAAGTAAAACATCAGAAGAATGAGGAAGTAAAAGCAATGGTGAAAGTTTTGCAAAATATGTAACCATGAAACCATAAACAAACATAAATAAGTACAAATACGGGAAAAACCAGAATACTCCTTCTCCAAATAGAAGCAACAATGAATTCAACAAGAACGAAAAAAAAATTCGCTCCAAAACCAAATCAAGCGATTTAACTTATTGCAGTATAAATAAAAAAAAAAATGTTAATAAAAAAGTCGAGCGAAGAGTTAAACACTCGCTTCTGAACATAGGAAAACTTAAATACATATGTATGCACATACAAATTTACGGAAAATTTGTGAGTTGCGCAGCCTTTTCTTTGAATTTATATTACCCTGTGTTGAGCGACAATTTGACTTACAATTTTATTCGTCGAGCGCTTTAAAATGCGCTAGTTCATTGTCTAGCCTTTTGTACTTGTATATATGCAAACACATTTACTTACATATGTACATATATATATTTTATTTGCATTTACATGCATAGGTTCATCTGACTACTGACATTCTTTTCTTCGGCGTCGTGCTTTGATTATATCCTCACGTTTTTCATTTTTATGACAGTTAAATGCCTTGAAGTGCTATCGTTGATGTCTTCGAAGCTCACACAAGAAATCAAAATTGTCTTTTAGGTCACAAATAAAGTTCACACTTGATATGCAAAGCATTATGAGTGCAACATTTGTGGGTGAAGAGGGGGCGTGGTAGGCATTGAGAAGTAGAGAAGGAAATGTGGAAATAATGAATCGGTGGAGCTTTAAGACCTTTTTTATAAATGCTGAGGTTTGAATGTCGCCCCTTTAAAAAGAATATATAGTAAATAATTTCATACGACTGGCGTGCTTTTTTGACCACGGCCAAAATCGCTTAGTCGGTTACAGCGCCAAATAAGAAGCAGAAGATGAAAGAATTTCATGCGATAAGCTTTGTTTCTTAACAGATAATTATCACTAATTTCTGCTGGAAAGCGTTTCTTAACCCATAAAACAAGCAGAAACTAGCAGCTCTCTCTCGTTCTTACGCCCTTCCTTTTTTGGCTCTCCTGCTAATTTCTGCTAGTAAAAAGAAAACAAAGAAAAGCAACAAAGCCATTGATAACTGCACATACACACTGTATACTATATGCTTTCGAATGACTGAGTAATTGGTGCGCCCACGAAAAGTGTATTCACCGAAAACTTAAGGCGCTTAAACATTTTCGGGTCCCAGAAGCTGGAGATAAGGATCGAGCACGAGTCGGACGCATATGATGCCCGAGTACTTAAAAAAAACTGAATTAGTCGCACATGTGAAAAAAAATCCCTAAGTAATTTTGTTTCTCTTAATTTTTTTCCAGAGATTTTTCAAAACATTTTTCGATCAAGAATAATGGCTATTTTTCGATTTTTATAATTTTTTTCATACATTTTGTGCCGTTATTTTTGATTCTTATTTTTTTGATCATAACATAACCGTTATTTTCAGATTTAATTTTTTGATTCTAAAAGCTTTAAATAGGCCATGAAATCGCGGTCTCATAACCGTTAAAAATGATCGAAAAAATAAAAATCCAGAATAAGGATAACACAATAACCATTAGATTTGACCGAAAAAGTTAAAATCCAAATTTCATAATTAATCTTGATCGCAAAAATAAAAAACGTGACCTGGTCTACGGAAAGGGGGCTTAGGTGTCAAAAAATCAATTTTCACTTTTTGGTTGATTCGGATGGAAGATGAGATGCTTTTTACTTTTAACAGCTTTTTCACAGAAAACTAGTTTTCGCACGTAAGCTCCCTTTTCGTAGACCAGGTCACAAATATCGATTTTGCAATGATCTTAAAATAAAAATCTATAAGATATTTAATAGTTATTTTCAGTGAAAAAAAACTCTCACTTGAAGCACTTGCGAACGCGCATTTGTCTACCATGCAGTTTTTAAATATTACCCTGCCTGTGTTAATGTTTGTGAAAATATTTAAAAAAAAAATTTTTAAATAGTTCATGAGATCTTCTCATGCCAATTTCACATCAGATTAAATTTGAAAAAGTAATTTTGTATGCATGTATGTATATTCTGAATTGTGTAACGAAGTGCAGTCTGTAAATGCCTTTTCCTTAAATTTATTTTCGGTTTTGCTCTTAACATACGTATTGATTTTATTTCTTTTTTTCCATCTAAGTTTTTTTCTGTTTTCAATTTCCACAAAATACAGCTGTTCACAAGTAAGCAATTTTACTTGTAATAGGGCTACTTAGAGCCTCGAATTTTCTGCCAAAAAGCCAAATATTTAACCGACAGCCAGGCAGCGCTGAACAAAGCTAACGCTTCGGTGCCAATCAAGCGTAAAGGCCTTTACAAATTATTATTAGTACTTATATTTGTGGAGGANCCCTGCCTGTGTTAATGTTTGTGAAAATATTTAAAAAAAAAATTTTTAAATAGTTCATGAGATCTTCTCATGCCAATTTCACATCAGATTAAATTTGAAAAAGTAATTTTGTATGCATGTATGTATATTCTGAATTGTGTAACGAAGTGCAGTCTGTAAATGCCTTTTCCTTAAATTTATTTTCGGTTTTGCTCTTAACATACGTATTGATTTTATTTCTTTTTTTCCATCTAAGTTTTTTTCTGTTTTCAATTTCCACAAAATACAGCTGTTCACAAGTAAGCAATTTTACTTGTAATAGGGCTACTTAGAGCCTCGAATTTTCTGCCAAAAAGCCAAATATTTAACCGACAGCCAGGCAGCGCTGAACAAAGCTAACGCTTCGGTGCCAATCAAGCGTAAAGGCCTTTACAAATTATTATTAGTACTTATATTTGTGGAGGAAGTGTGGAAGCTGCAAGAATATGTGTATAGAGAAACCGAAATTGAAAGAACTGAAAGAAGCAATTAAAGTGAAGAAAACAAAACGGTCATGCAGGCTTCAAATATGCTACACTGAGAAAAAGGATTAGTTTCGACAACTAAAGATATTTAGT
>NW_016195024.1:0-3081 GCF_001687245.7 Rhagoletis zephyria | reverse complement strand
TGTCCATGTTAGGGGTACTTTCTACTGACCGGAGTAAGAATGATTTCAGTCTATCTATGTATTAACATGTTGTGGAAGTTTTTACTCACCGCCGAAGCAGAGATAGAAGGACGTTGAATTGATGCAGGCAACTTGATTTGTCTGGCAGACATTGCATTCAGCGGATGTTGCATCAAGGAAAACGCAAAAGCAGAAAGTGGCCTGAAATGGTATATACAATTTTCACTCTAAAACCAACAACTAACAAGTTGACACCTACTAAAATAATTTCGAAAAAATAAGAAATACTTATACGCCACCTTCCGACGGCAAATGTTTTTAGGTGGGAAGTACTATGTAGTATTTATTTTTACAGCTAAAAGTTATCTGGTGGGAGTTACTTCCTGGCATTCCAACCAAGACAAGCTTAGTACTGTTCAGGCGGAAGAAAAACGAAAAAAAAATCAGGGCCTAGAGGAATGTTTTTGGCAGGAAACTGACGAGAAAGACTCGGAGAACATTTGGCAAAGCTTTGGTACGTTCGGCCTACTCAGTTTAGATGAGATTCATCATCATGGTTGCAGTTTTGTGACATAGGACAATGGTAAGATTCATGTATCTTGAATCTATATTCTGAGCGGTGCCGAGGTGTCCCTACAACGGGCTGCCGAGCATATGTAATTAACAGGGAAGGTGTCGGAGTAATTGCTAGTACTTTTAATAAATACACCTCAGTAAATTTTTCAAGAATTTGGTTTAACATCGCTCCATCTCAGAATCAGTGAATCATTTGCTGAGATTGAGCCGAATTCTGAGATAGAGCGCTTTTCATTTAAATTCTGAGATAGGGCGTTCTTGAGCCATTTCTGGAAATAGGGCGTTTTCAAACCGGCTGCCGAGATAGGCCGATCTGCCACACTCAGCCGTCGATATAGGGTCGAGCACAGCATGAAAATAGTTTAGTTTCTAATATTTAGCGCATATATTTTTATAATTTTTTTTTATTATATTTTTGGCAGGGTGTCAACACTTTTGGTAGTTTTTAATAAAAAAAAAGTTGGTTGAACAGATATTTTCGAAGTAGCCACACTGAACTCCATATTGAGCTTTATGCCACGTTACTAACTTATTTACACATATCTATTTATGGTGTTTTCATTGTCGTACGTACTTGTAGAACAAATAACAGCCATTTCCGGACGTCACATTGCGCCATTTTATTTCACAATCAGCAAAATTTAGCTTATCAAATTTTTATTTCCTTTTTGAAATATTTGAAATTTTACTAGAAAGAGTAATTATTTTTTTTTCTTTATTTAAATACTCATACTCGTATGTACAAACAAATAAGCGAATAAGTACACCTTTCCGTTAGAGAAACCATTTAACAACTGTTGGCACTAACTAAAAGTTTCTACTTTCTATGTTTAACCGTTATGCTAGACATATTTTTGTTTAGCTCTCTTCGGCTGTAGGTGTCTTTTTATACATACAAAATTCCTGCTAATTGGATTGTTTATTCTTTTAATTTCGCTCCTTAAAGTCAGAAGTTAAGCCTTCTAACTTATATTATGTACATACATATGTGTGTATGTATGTATGTATGTTTGTATGAAAGCGTATCCCGCTAATATGCTACGTCATTGTAGTGAAATTCGGAACCAGTGAAAAAAACGTTTAAGTGACCTTACTTTATTGTACTACGAAAATTTTTAAATTTTTGCTGATTTGTCGATCTAGTTCGAACGATAAATGCTTTCGAGTTTAGGGTCCTTCAAACTTAGGTGCTTAAAGGATACTAGTTTACCGTATAATATTTTTTAATCAACAGTTCAACAGCGATTAACTGATTTTGAACTGTTACCCGAATCGCCAAAGCGATTATTTTTTGTTTCTCTATGAATAACGAACATTTTTAAGCGAAAATTAAAGTATTTTATTAACAGAGACGAACTAGTTGAGCCGCGGAAAGAACTAGTTTAATGTTATTTACGCGGTGTGATTTCTACCTTTATGTCTATCTGGATACATACATATGTATGTATGTACATTAGACTGCATCACTCCACACACACAAAAAATCGGTACTGTGTTTCCAGTGGAATTATAAATTCTATTATATTTTAAGATGCCCACCAAAATATTTTCGTATCGTAATATACTACCTCATATATATATATATATTATTAATTACGAAATTTTTGATGCGGTTTTTTTTAATTTATTTCAAAGATTGTTATAAGAAAAACTTGAATAACGGAAAAGGAAAGGTATTTCCACACCCTTTTTATTTCATTGCTAATCAACTCATTCATTCAAAGATGAAAGAGAAGGGAAGGATGAACGTACGTCATTAAAAGTTGAGATAAGAAGTGTTGGTATTTGAAAAAATAAAAATGGGACACGAATGACTTTTTTTTGACAGAAATAGAAATAGTGGGCAAAAACTGAGACCCCAATGGTTTAAAATAGTTTTGGCCCAGTTATTCAAGTTTTTCGTAAAATGAATTTTTGAAAAAAGTAAAAAACAGCATCAAAAATCTCATTATTAGGATTCCGTTGAAAAATTTTTTAAATATTTTTATGCAGATTTTTCAAGCTTAATCTGTTTTGTCATCTGAGGCAATTTAAAAAAAAAAAAACTTTAAGAAACTATTTTTATTCATAAAAAACTCCATTTTGGGAGGTATTGGTATTGATATTTGTCCGAAATAGTTTGGTGGGCATCTTAAAATATAATATATTTTGTAATCCCAGCGCAAAAGCCGCAACTTTTTTTTGGTGTTGCAATCTAATGTACATGTACACATNGGTATTGATATTTGTCCGAAATAGTTTGGTGGGCATCTTAAAATATAATATATTTTGTAATCCCAGCGCAAAAGCCGCAACTTTTTTTTGGTGTTGCAATCTAATGTACATGTACACATAGTTGAAATGAATAACAACTCAAACAGTCAAATAAAATAAAATCTAAAACCCACCAAACAATTTGTGTTACCGGCAATAAGAAAACGTGTTGCCCTCGGAAACAAATTTATTGCCGGTAATACTGCCATCGAATCGATTTTCTATTACCGGTCGCTCTAAAACGTCCGCCGA
>NW_016195023.1:0-3081 GCF_001687245.7 Rhagoletis zephyria | reverse complement strand
TAATTCACAGAAAATTTGAATCAGTTGGATTTGATTCACTTTTAGGTTTTAATAGTTCGTCTAGTTGACCTTCAAATTTTTGCTTGTTGATTGTGTTTTTTCATCCGAAAGTATTTTATGTATAATAGATACATATAGCGAGGAATTTCTATCATAACTTTAATATAAAACGGGATTTAGGTTATATTTGAACGGGATTTTATTAAAATGTTACTGGCAACACTGGCCTAGGTCGATGATTTTTAGAATTAATTAAAGAAGTATTAAACAATAGTCATTTCTAAGGTTTTAGTAAAATAACTTCAAAACTGATGGAGTTATTTATATATTAAAAAAATGTAACCAAATTTTCAAGTACCCTTATATCGAAACCCGGAGCCACTCTGGCAAAACCGGGGAAGTCATTGATAGTCCCTATCGAAATCTTTGCTGAAATTTACAAGTTGCACAGCGTAATTTGAACGCAACTTATTCTATTTGAGCGATCTAAATGTTTATTACTCGTCTAACTTTTGAAGCACTTGATGAAAATGATTTATACTAATATTTATCGATTTATTAAGAGATTACAAATAAAATCGTATAGGCAACGTAGGTGTGCTAACAAATTAAAATATAAAACTTGCCCATATGTATGTATGTACAATGTACATGTATATTAGTATACATATGTACATACATAAATATATCTAGATACGTATGGATGTACATATGATGTTTATATGCGTGGGCGTACGTCATTCAAAATAATTTAAAAAAAATGTGCTCAATTATCCATCCATAGCATATGTACATACTTTTAATGCATACATATGGACGCACTTACATATACATATACATTCGTCCATTCAACATTTTCCACATTACCATCTTATAGCGGGAGGTCGTCTACTTCGGGCATCTGTGCTTCATCTAGTATTCTGAAAATTGTGAATTATTGTGGCAAAGTGGCAGCTGTTGCCGTCATTGCCCTCTTTCGTTCGCCATGTCCCGCCAAGCCGTAGAAATATCGTTTTTTTACCCGAGCACACTTGCGCACAAGGGTATATTAACTTTGTTCGCAAAATGAGACAGCCTAAAGCAGTCTCGACCAAATTTATATTATGCCCTCACGAGTACTGCCAATTACGTAGTTCGCTTCCGAATTACTTTGGTGAATTACCTCGTTTACACGACTCATTCCTAATTCGATTTGACAATTCATTATGTTTAGGGGCACAAATTTCGATACTATACGATACCATATTGATTTGTTTGGCATTCGATACCGATACTTTTTACTCGATAGTTTTCCAACGATGTTTTTTGGAATCGAGTACCAGAACCCTTTTATAGTATCGAATCGTAAATGTACATTATAAAGTTAATGTGACTAGTAATATATTGTACATTATATTAAAACAAATTTTTCTATTAAGTTCTCTTAGATGTGCTTAAGGAAAAGTATAGTATGATGCATCTAGACCTTGGTTTTTTTTTGTAATTTTAAATAAAACACTTTAAACAGAACTGGATGTCTGAATCTTTATTATCACCCGAAAGAAGAATGTCTGGTATTTACCGCATCATGATAATAGCCTTTTTCTTGCCTGAACTTGAAAATGAAAATGATGTCGGCAGAATTTGGTTTAGCAATTTATCGTGTCATATCACACCTCTGGATTTTTTTCTTTGGGGTTATTATGTGAAGCCAGAAGTGTCCGTCGATAAGTTAGCTACGCTTCCAAACTAGGAAACCAAGATTGCTCACTTAATTCGCCGCGTAGTCGCGGCAAACATTTGAATGAAACTATTTTTAAAAAGTAAATGTCGTAGATTTTTCTTTCGGGTGATAGATAATAGAGATTCCGACATCCAGTTCTCTTCTAAGTGATTTATTTAAAATTTAAAAAAAGTCTAGATGGATCACCCTATACGTATGGGTATTTCCAATCTGGTGGGGAGTGTCAAAATGTTAAAAAGTCTGGGAATTGGGCAAATGTCTTGCTTATTATACAACATTTTGTAGTAATATTGGAAATATTTAAGGTTCATTTTCCAAGTTCCAAAATATAAAAATCTTTTCTGCTTTTTTTATCAGCTGAAGTATCTGACGTGATGTTACCAAAATTTGAAACATTTATTGCTTTTAAACTAATTTGTAACGCAACTAAAACATGAACTTTTACCTAGCGGTTCCCTTTTTAGCAAATCTATGTCGATGATCTTCCGCTGGAAACGCCCATGTGCTTATACTTTGGAATTTATATATAAAGTAATATAGATATATGGGCTTTAAAGAGCACAAATGTGTACAATGTTAGGTTGGCATGTGGAGCGATTTCAACCCCCGCCTTCGGTGATGTCAATTAGCACACTTACCTCTTATAAGCAAACACACAGGTGTTCATTCTTTATTAAAAGATTAGACCAATATTCAGATTCAATTTTTTGAATTTGGTATTGATATTTGGAATATCGAGTCTTTTTACTTTAAACGAGTAATGGATTGATACTTTCGGTTCGATATCGGGTCCCTAATTGTGTTTTTACTTCAATTCCTCCCTTTCTGTGTTTTGAGTTTTTCTATTCTATCTTGCTCTGGCTGCCNTCTGAATTACCTACAAATGGGGTAAATCGCTCTCAAAATTTTGTATGGCGAATTACGATAATCGAAGAGTAATTGGGCACGGTTGCCACCTTGGTAATATATTATCAAAAATGGCAACTTTTTTTCTGTTTGGTAACTTGGTAATTTTGAATTTCATTTGGTAACTTTCCGATCGCTGTGGAATAGCATTTAATATTTGCGGCATAGCAACATATTCGTGAGCACATGTGTAAATAATTTCGTCGGTGAAAACTTTGTTTTTGATGGTAGGTTTACACATCCATATACGTACCTGCATGCAAGCGGTCGCTGTGGTCAGGCAGATCGTTTTTCAATTAAACCTCTTCGTAAGCTATGCAGAACAGTATTGTTCCGATGCCGCCATGATGCTTGTTGGTTCATTCGTGTAGTGCTACCCAAGTTACCAAATTGTATGTCTTATAGAACTGAGATCTGGGCATCCGCACAGGAAATTAAGTACTATTTTCTCG
>NW_016195022.1:0-3081 GCF_001687245.7 Rhagoletis zephyria | reverse complement strand
GTTCAGTTTATGTAAACGGCCATGCAAATATGTACATTACAATTTATACTAGTGAATCTATACTATACAAATTAAAATATACCAAATACATTAAAATTTTTTCGGCAAAAAAAAAGCATTTGTTTAGTGTACAACACTTACATACATTTGACCTAACTATTATAAGAGAAAAGAATAAAAGTCAATCAATAATTATTGTATTAAGATAAAAATTTTTCGAGTCATCTATAATTATTATTCAAGGACTTATATTAAAAAAGTCCTTGCATAATAATTATGTGTGAGAAAATTTTTCAAGTCACCGAAAACTGTATTATAAGACTTATATAATAAAAGTCTTTTCATAATAATTATCATCGAGATAAATATTGTTGAGTCCTAAAAGACGGGGCTTGTTTAGGACCATTTCGGGACTAGTTGGGGGCCAGTTCTGGGCTAGTTGAGGATTAGTTTACGTCCTGTTGGGCATAGTTTGGGACCAGTTCACGATTATATATATACATATATATAATAGAGTCCAAAGCTAGTCCCTTACTGGTCCCAAACTACTCCCCAACAAGTTCCAAACTGGTCGCGAACTTGTCCCCAAGTTGTCCCGAACTGGCCCCCAACTAGTCCCGAAGTAATCCCGTTCCAATGATCCAATTCATGCGGTATGCGTTCATTTCTCTGGCGTCTGGCATGCGATCAAAATGGAAAATATCGTCAAGTATGTATAGTAAGTAACGTTAAAAACCGCATATTTCGGTTTATAGATTTGTGATACACGTGTATTATCCAAAAGTTAATCTTTTTATAGTTTCTTTGAACCTCAATCTTTATTAAAATACATTCAATTAATGTTTAACTTTAAGTTTTCCGTACGTGTGACATAACTGACATGTGTGTGAAATCTGATTAGTGTGGTTTGATATTAGAATTTAATACCATTAAAAAAAATAGTCAGTGATGCCAAATAAATGAATAATGCCCTTAGTTCACTCGGTAAAAGATTAGTAGGACTCTTTATCAAAAGTGATAAACTGTTGATAAACTTGATAAAACTATAAATTTACCATTTTCATAAATGAACCGTCAAACTTTGTATGGAAATCTATCTAACATTGTTTACAAGAATTTTTCTTCAAATAAACATAATAGAATGAAGCTGAATAAACTATTAGTAATTATTCGAAGTCATTCCAAAAGAGGTCATTTATATTTTACTAGAAAATAAATTTAATGCAAACGAACAAAATTATTAAAAACTAAGCATTAAATTAAATTAATGCATTGACATTTTTAATTTGCATTAAATTTCAAAAATTAATGCATTCGTTTTTTACATTAATATTGCGCTCTAAGTACCATTAATACAATAAAAAAATTAATGAACTTTTCACAACTCTGAAATTCTTACATTCACAAGAATCAAAACGCGTTAGGTACCTACTCAAAAGAAATCAGTAGTTTTTTCTGCTTCTTCTTCCTGGTTACACTTGTTTCTTAATTCCGACAATCTACGATGTCTGCTTTTTCTTTTGGAGCTCAGTAAAAATCAAAACGTCCCGTACACGAACTATTTTTTAAACACATGTGACCTTCTAATTTGCCAACCAAATACCCATATTTCGCAATAAAACGGGATTTCCTGAATTCAGAAATTCGAAAATTTTATATCATAGCCGGGTATTACCCGATTTGCCCGGGTACCCGGGTAATATACATACATATGTTGATGCCGGTTAAACGAAAAACACCCGGGTAACGCAACATAAAGCTTCTTGTATAATCTTTTTGGTGAGGATAAATATTTTTCAGTAAGAACATTTTTTTTTATGTCTAGAATGTACACCTATGCGCTAGCCTGAGTAGACGCAAACAAGAAATATAAATTAAAACATTAGTTTCTGAACTTAAATTCAAACTTCTAATTTTTGTAAATGCATATACCTACACACATGCATGTGCACATATGTATGTATGCATGTATATTTTAAAGAATATTAAATATTAAAATATTTTAAAACAGGGACCGAGAACAAAGCGTATGCTCGAAACTAAATGTCGTTCTTGTAGTTTTGTTCCAAAGAACGCGTCAAAACCAAAACCAAAATGAGAACAAAACTGACGAGAACGCTCTCATTGGGAATTATATTAGAACAACACCCTGTAGAACGTTCCCAGAGAGAACAAATTGCGAACAATACTTTCGGGCACATTTCTAAGAGAACAAAATGCTAACAAATTTCTCCTGAACGTTTTGGCAAAGAAAAGAACGGGAACAAAATTCTAAGGAACTTTCAGTCGAAGAACAATTCGGGAGCTAAAGTCCCAGGAACTTTCTTACAAAGAAAGAAAAAGGAACAAATCTGCTCTGAATTATCTCATAGCGTTCCATGACCTTGAAATGTTTGAATGTTTGAATATTGAAGTAAATCAAAATCGAACTGAAAGATAATTATGCGAATAAAGTTAGCGAAAGACTTAAGACACAAACTTTTTTTTTTTTTTTTTTTTTTTTTTTTTTTTTTTTTTTTTTTTTTTNTTTTTTTTTTTTTTTTTTTTTAACGACCTGGAAGTTGAAATGATCCAGCTTTCCTCTGGCTTAGAGTTAACATCCGTGGTTCTCACTCCTTTTCCTCCGAACACGCAGGCGCCTAAGGCGTTGCGGGTTGCTGCCATATAAAAATAAATTGTGTTTATTCGTTATATGGATGATACAAACAAAAATTTTTTAAAAATCAACGGTAATTTTTAGCAACTTGAAACTTGCGCATTATTAGACTAAAATTGAATGCGCTATAAAACTGTGTACTCAAAAAAATTCTAGAACTTCTGAGAAAAAAGTTTGAAATTTAGGTGAAAATTTGTTGCACTTATTGTTGCGGTCATTTAAAAAGTTTAAAACTTGGGTTTATATGAGTTTTGTTAGAGAATGAACTGTATTTGAATTGAAAAGTCTTAAAAATAAATAATTAAACATAAGTGGGAAACAATATCGCTTTGAAATGGGGGTGCTATAGGTATGTCCAATACTGTATATACACATACATATACAGTATCGGTCATATCTATAGCACGCCATTTCCAAGTGATATT
>NW_016195021.1:0-3081 GCF_001687245.7 Rhagoletis zephyria | reverse complement strand
TGCGTCTTGAAGTTCTTCAGATGAGGGTAACCGGCTAAGGAATCACCGCCATTGGAAACAGTTGATCCTAGGCCCAGGTCGTGGTCAGCGTAGCTGCCGTGCTCCGGCTTGTGAAAGGATTCGACGCCGGTANCTAGATCGTGGTCAGCGTAGCTGCCGTGCTCTGGCTTGTGAAACGACTCAACGCCGGTGAAGGCCAGCTTGTGAATGTCACTGCTCTCCGTCTCCATTGGATAGGAGATGTACTTCTTGTAGTCGGCGGGGTCCAGGTGCTGCTGCTGCTGCTGATGCTGTTGATGGTTGTGATTATTTAGGGCCTCAAAGGCGAGCGACTTCATTGAGCGCATTCGCTCGCTCTCTGCATCGTCGTCGTCATCGTCATCGTCGTTTGATGTTGAAATCTTTGCGGCAGTTAAGCTGCTGTAGATGTTGTTGCCGCTGCCGCCGAGGCTGTCACCGTCTTCGGCATCTTCATCATTTTTATGACCATTTGATGTTTGTTTCAGACTTCCCATCAGACCATCATCTTCAGCTGAAGACAGTGAGTCTTTAGCAAAGTCCACGAAGGGCTCGCCGGTGTTCATCTGAATGGAGTTGGTCACGGTGAAGTCCTTTGTTCTGAAGCCCTCTGCATCATCATTATTAGTGGTAGTAGTCTTGGAGTGAGTGGGCGGCAGCGGCCGAAAGCCGTACTCCAGCTTCAGGTTGAGCGCCTTCTCCTGGTTGTACTTGTTACCACTGCGCAGGCTGTTTTCAAAGTTGTCCGCACTGTTGTGCTGCTGGTCACTTATTGTGGCCTGATGCTGATGCTGGTGGTGACGATTTGAAGAGGCAGTTTCAGGAGAGGCTCGAGCAGCGGAGCTAGGCGTGTCCACGTACAAGTGGTTTGCACTGCTGCTGCTGCTGTTTGCCTGATAACAGTGTGAAAATCAAATAAAAAAACTCTCAAAAATGCCAATAAACTTACCTTGGTAGAGTAGAGATTGGAGTTCTTGTTGCCGCCGATGAAGGAAGCCAGCTTGCTGCTGTCACTGTACGCGTTGACGTTGCTGCTGGAGACGGTCAGCGATTTCGAATTCTGTCTATTGCCTTTGTCCTCAAAGAAGTGCTTCGTGCTGTTGAAAATCGATCGCTGCTGCTGCTGTTTTCCGTTGGTCTTGGCAGCATTTGATGGAGGTGGCTGGGCAGAAAGTGCCGCCGGCGTCGGCAGACTCTGAACGCTGGAAATGACGCCGGGAAAGGCCTCCGGTAATAAGGCATCAAAGTTAAAGTTGGTTCCATACGTCTCCATCAGGTGCTCATTGGTGAACTTGTTCTGCGACTTGATGAACTCCGCTATTTGGCTGCCTTGTGGCGAGACAAGGCCACCTCCTGAAGAACCGGCTCCAATTGAGCCACCATGCTCAAATGCTTCATTGGGCCAGCCAGGAGCGACCGACTTCGTAAAGAGGGGATTCTTCAGGTACCGATTGAGGTTGGTGTTCCGCAGAATGGAGCTGAAGAGCGACTGGCTGGAGGGTGAAGAGGTGAAGAGGAGGAAAGTGAGGAGGAAAATGGCCGGTGATGAGCTGGGAAACCTCAACTGCAGTCTTTTACTGCTGGCTGCCATTTTCAAAAGATGATCTTTTACTCGAAAAAAACAGTACGACGACGATCACTTCGGTCGATCGACAGTGGTCGACTGAGTAAATATGGGAACTGCTGCTTCAGTTGTTGATTCTGCACTCTTCGCCCGACTAGGGTGGAAAGTGAAACACAACACAAATACACAATCCACACTGGTAGACAATAGAGACTGAATGAGAAAAGAATGAATGAAACCAAAAAGCACTACTGTGTGTCTTCTCAGAAGGGACACAGGCGAAACTGACTGACTTGTGCGTGAGAGTACGGCGGAGAGTTCGATTGGCCAGTCTATGTGTGTGTGTGTTTTTGCTTCGGAAGGGTGCACAGGAGGTGCTTCAGAGAAANCTTCTCAGAAGGGACACAGGCGAAACTGACTGACTTGTGCGTGAGAGTACGGCGGAGAGTTCGATTGGCCAGTCTGAGTGTGTGTGTTTTTGCTTCGGAAGGGTGCACAGGAGGTGCCTCAGAGAAAAGAGAGAGAGAGAAGGAGGCAAATTAATTCAATTGAGGTAGTGTGTGAGACACTTCTGCTTCTGAATAGGTTTTCAAGAAAAAGACCGTCTTCTCTCCCGTCTTCTTCGACGTCAACTTTTTCTTCAGGTCTACCTGCCGCCACGGGCGATGTCGGTCAATAAGGCTTCAGAAAAAAAGAAAACTCGAGAGCAAGAAAGACATAAATAGTGTTATGATTCGCAGTGATACTATTTAGCGCACCGTCTGTGACAGGTAGTCAGCATGCGGGCTGCGAAGAAGCTCTTCGTGCAGAAGCTCTTCGACGGCCATGCTTCGACGACGGCAGAGCAGGGCAGAAAGTACACAAAGCACAACCGTGGTCTTCAGTCCTGGTGATACGGCGGTGGCCACTGTGTCTGTGTGTGTTATCGGGCAGGCAGGCCTGTGACCAGCTGTGCGTGTGATCTACCGAGGGAAATGTAGGCAAATGAGACCAGTTCAGGTTAGGCAGGTAGGTAGGTAAGTAAGGCAAACAGCAGTAGTAGTCTGCTAACCTTCGCACGAGTGCAGAGAGTGGGGAGCAGCAACTAGCTGGACGGATGATTATATGATTAGTTCGCTTGAGGGAGCTTTCGGAGGTAATTTCGCGTGATATATTGTGTCAGCGCTTACCGTTACACTTAATTGTCCCCTCTCTTTCTTCTTCTTCTTCTTCTTCTTCTTGGAGAAGAGCCAGCCAGTCAGTTAGTGTAAAGTCATCAAATGGAGGGGGGGAGTTCAAAGTGAGCCAGTCAGTCAGCAGGCTGCTCTGATTTGAGTGAAGATCACGCCAAAGGAGTTGCTTTGTCTTCGTGGCCGCCATTACCGTAGGTGTAGGCTCCTGCAACCTAAAAAGNAATGAGAGCAGTTCAGGTTAGGCAGGTAGGTAGGTAAGTAAGGCAAACAGCAGTAGTAGTCTGCTAACCTTCGCACGAGTGCAGAGAGTGGGGAGCAGCAACTAGC
>NW_016195020.1:0-3082 GCF_001687245.7 Rhagoletis zephyria | reverse complement strand
GTTTCTTGCTTATCGTTTCCATTGCCTTTCTGGGTTCAATGGGCTTTTTGTTTTGTGTTTAAAAAATATTGGAAGGTTTTTGAATCATTACTTTTCTGTTCAATTGTTGAACTTACCTAGCTTCTTTCAGGCAAGTTTATAAATACTGAGATAAGTTCCAAAAAGTTGGTAACGTTCGTATTTAAATAGTAGAAGTAGCTACTTGGGTAACTGGGCGAATAAGTCCCATTCTTCCCTCCCAGCATATAACTGACTATACCTTCTGAAGAACGAGCTTCAGGGATAGATAGTGTTAACTATCGACTCAGCTTTCTAAAGCGCGACCATTAAATTTTCTAATTTTTACCATCAAAACGCCGCAGTAATTACATTACGGTTCCCCTTTATGTTTCAAATTTGAAATTGTACAAATTAAGAGTATACCTCGCCATGAAATCTCTAACTGTAGCATTCTTAATTTTCTAAATTTTAACTAAATTGACTATGTATATTTTGGTACAGTTTCACATGCGGTACTTCGTCGTTCATAACATAGCACAGGAATCGGTAGGGGACAGACTCTTCTCATCTGGTGATTTAACTTTTTGCTAGCTGGATTACTGCTGATAGCACATCCACTCTGGATGAATAAATCAATGAAAGCGGGGACCAATTTGTTGGCATGTATGCATTTATAAAAAACAAAATATTTATTGGACCAAAATATAGTGGGTAGGAACTGTGGCCAATGGTAATAATATATTACCACAGCTGCATGGTTGTAAGTCATGTACAGTCCGCAGAAAACTCCGGAAGCATTGAGACTAGGCCGAGCATCCTTTGAACTGCCACTAAATTATAACTTAAGAAAGTTTTATTACATTGCAGTTGAGAAGTGCACGTGCAAAAACTTCACAAATTTAATGAACGAAATTTTTGCACCGAAGGATGTTTTTAATTGATAAGTTTTACAAAAATAATATTAAAAAGGATAATCAAGGATGAAATTTAAAAAAAAAAAACATTTTAAATGCCTATTCGTCCGTGTGCACCAAAAAAAATCAATACTGAAAAATGTTCTCTTTTATTTTATACCCATAGTTTTAATCCTCATTTCCCTGAATTTTTTAAATAATTTTTTGAATTAATCATATCTTTGAATTTTCAAAGTCCTTTAAAAATATCCTGACGTCAGAGTTCAAAAATGAAAACGCAGTTTTACTATATTCATAAAGTGGTTTGGCCAGTACTTTTATTTTTTTTTAAGTAAAATTGTTTCAAGCTGTTTCTTCGAAAACTAGTTAAATCAAACTCCTCGTATAAGAGGAGCATGAGAAAAAGGCCAGTTCGTTGTTTCAAGATATTTGGAAAGGAGCTTTTTGGCGAAATAGGCGTTGAAAACCAAAAAAAAAATCGTCAACTAAATGCCTTACTGTCCGCTTGGGACTTATTTAACGTTCATTTTCTCTACTGCTTGCAGTACTTCTTTTGTTGTAACTCTTTTAGTCGTTTGTTTAAATTATCACAGTGGAAGACTAGCCGCCATTGTCCTAATAATTTAGTCCTTAGCTACACGTGACACGTTGGGGTCGGTGCTTTAGTAGTAGTAGTAATGATTTAATAACCACCCAGCAGTATTTCTCAGCTAGCAAACCGCACATTCTTGCCTACTTAGCTAGGGCCACAAATCGTAGGCGCGCTATCAAATGTTCACTTTGAATCAAACCAAATAACACGCCTGGTTCATTTGTACAAATTTGTTTTTATTATTTAAAGAGTGGTATTGTTTGGAAATTATTTATTGGGCTGAACCTATTCTCTATAGAAATTTCTAAACAACACCATTCTATGAGCGGTCGAACAAACTTTTCACAAATTTTCTTTTTATTAAAATTAAATAGACTTGAAGAGCTCACTGAGCGTTCTGCGAAAAGTTCAATAGACCTGAAATCTCCACTACGCGTTCAAAGAAAACTTCAGTAGCTCTGAAAGCTTCACTGCTTGTTCGGTAAACTTTTCAGGCACTGATTTGTGAACTGAATTTCATGGCATTTTTCTTACTGAATATTGTTGTGAATTCGCATGCCCTTACCTCAAGTACTGCTGGGTAGTTGTGCTTAGCTTTCTTTCGGCATGGTCGCATAGCTCTAGAAGACTTTGGCGAGAGTACAAAGTTAGGTAAGTAACACCTTTCCATGCGCGTGGCTTAGAACTGCACTAAGTATGAGTTTCCTTTAGAACTTTGAAAATGTTTCCTGGCGTGAACACAGTACTTTTCTCCAGTTTCGATTTGGGTTTTCCACCAGAGAGGATTACCTTTTTACTGTCGCATCGCAATAAGCCGAACTAACCGCCATTATATATAACGCGATGGTATCTGCAGGCGCTTTATGTGAAAAGCTCATGGAAAATAGTCACTCTTAAAATGCCTAATGTATGTAAATGTATGAAAATCAATATGTTTACAGATTATTGGCTATCAATTAAATTATGTTGACTTTTGATTGCCTTTGATTCCAAACAAGTACTATGTACTAGTGGTTAAAAATTAAGAACGAAAAGAGAAAAAAAAGAAAATAGAAAATTATGCGCGGCATGAACTAGATCGCATTAGCACAAGTGTCATAGCTCGATTATTTNTTTTATTTGCTAAGAGTCGGCATGCAAATAAACTGAACTGTGTCAACTATGATAATACCAAAAACAACAATAACAACAACAACAATGCATGCAACAACAAAATCAACAGCTCACAAGCAAAATAATAAATACAGTTGCATTTGCGAGTAGTATCTATGTCCTACATTACTTTCATTTGTTTTCATGTCTCTTCTTTTTTGTATGCTTTTGAAGGATTGCAAATTATAATTGAATTCTTCTCTAAATCTTTGCTTTGCTACCATTGAAGTGGCGTTAATGGAAACAAACAAACAAGCTCAGAAATATAAGCATTACATACCTACATACGCATACATATGTACGTACTCTGTATTTTTTAGGTGAAATGTTTTATCCTTGTCTAGTCGCCAAATTTGAGAGTTTGTCAGGAATTTCTATACTAAAACAAGTAAGAAAGTCTAAGTTCGGGCGGAGCCGAACATTA
>NW_016195019.1:0-3082 GCF_001687245.7 Rhagoletis zephyria | reverse complement strand
TACGAATTTACGAGCCGCGAGGTCATAGGTTCGAGTCACACGGCCAGTAATTAGTCATATATTTAATTATTTTTTTTTTAATTCAATTATAACCTCTATATTATTTTAATGTTGCTTTTAGTTAGTTGTTTCTGATTTTTTTAGTAAAACTAACCTCTAAAAATTGTAACTAACTAATAATAAAATAAAAAATGTGTGTGTAAAAAAAAACGAAACTAAAATAAAGTAAACTTAAATATATAATCAAATAATCAACGCTTCCGTCTGTCTATGCTTTTACTTCTCTTCTCCTTCTTTATTGACGTTATAACCGCTAAAGCATTTCTGGGCGTGTTCGGCAGAGTTCGCTTGAGTTTTTCGCAAGCAATGAAAATGTAGCGGTATTGGTTTGGAGTGTTTGCTCGTGGAGAAGTCGAGCCATCAATCTATTCTTGAACGATAGACTACTATAACTCGATGAACCATCCTAACTTTCTAATAACTCAGCGATGTCAGATAAACTATCCTGTGCATTTTCGCGGCGCAGGTGGGTGCGCGTAATTTGGCTGCAACTATACCTGACACTTGATTTTAATTCTCATTATTTAATCCTAAGCTTGCTGGATCATTTTACGCTGGAATTCAGTACCGAAGGCTACCATGTTTCGGGCCCGCTATCCGCTATTAAAGTTTTCGTCGAAGAAGATTAATTTTCCGACTGTTTGACAAAAGTTAGCTTCCTTGCAGGTCAAGCATTCACATTCGCTGCCCAAAAGTTTATTAAAATGAGCTCAGTGAGTGTCATATTTCTCTTTTTTGAGACATTGGCGCAGCTTAACGAAATTTCGAGGCGACGAAATCTTTCTCGCACCAATAATCTAATACCCAATATGCTCGATGTAGTAGCGCAGCTGTGGTAGACGCAGCGACGTCCTATGTATGTGCTCCTTACCTTGCACCTTTAATCGCAGTTTTTCCTCATGATCTGAGCTTATATCTTGGGAGAATCTTCGTTTTAATCTAAGGAATTATCGATTTAAAAAAATAGTGGTGAAAATGAATAAGACACCTTGATTACTTTGGATGTATTCCAGTTTTTATCAAGCATACTATTCATTTTAATTCTCCTATATAACACTTTTAGTGCTGGATGCTACATATATCCTTAATTCCAATAAATTTAAAAATACATTCATCCGTATGACAGTTTTAGAGGCATTTGTTTTTTTTTTTTGATCAAGTACATCTCGCTGTCAAACATGAAATGGATTGTCTGACCCGCAAACTTTGCAAAACATATAACTCCAAACATTTTTCATAAGTTTAGGTCCTATGAACAACACGAAGGCTGAAAAAATTACGACTTTGCCTTGTTATCCTAATTTTAATGTCCTTAACACTTTTTTTGTATGTAATTTTTGTAATTTTGGAAAGTTGAATTATCATCCGAACTGCTCTAACTGAGAAAACGCGGTTCAGACCACCATACGCTCTTCTTGATCATGAAGGAGAAATAAAGTACGTTCGTCCTTTCAAAAATCGTCACAATTAGATAATATTAAATCCATTGTATCCATCAAAATTAAAATTTTCGCCGAAGAAAATTACCATTTTTCAAGGCGTCCTTCCAGGCATGCAAGTACAAAGTTACAGTCGTGATTCTTACCGTTAAGCCATAAAATGTATGCACTCTTTGAATTTTCTGATCATTCTTTAGGCTTATCCGATGCCCAGAAGTCCAGATATAAGTAAGCTCGGATGTGTACCCATTCAAATGAAACGAAGTTATAAAAAACTTCCACATATTGGATATTTATTGTCTAATTCAAACTAATTTATCTTGTTTATACTTAATCCTTTATCAGCCTTTGGTGCAACACTTTAGAATATAAGCAAAAAAGAAAAAAATGTAAGCTCGGATGTGTACCTATTCAAATGAAACGAAGTATAAAAAACTTCCCCATATTGGATATTTAACGTCTAATTCAAACTAATTTATCTTGTTTATACTTAATCCTTTATCATAATAGCCCTTGGTGCAACACTTTAGAATATAAGCAAAAAAGAAAAAACAAACATAAGAAAATTATCTGCTCGACATTAGTAAGGCAAAAGGCAAAGAAAAAGTGTGTCAAGTTAATAGCAAAACAAAAGGCAACACATATCTTATTTATGTTGGCTGCTTAAAGAACGCAGACGACTAAGTCGATGGCGCATTACAGGACAATTACAACAACAACCACAAAATGCTCTAATGCAACTATACAGATACATACATATGTATACCGTGTATTGTAAGCATCGGATGCTTGCGAAAAGATGACATCAACAACAACCAAATCCAAATAACTGCGCCACAAAAAGCTACAAAAGTCACGTCAATATTTTCATGCAACATGCTGCCATAATCTGCATTCAAGCGCTGAACACTAAATTTTTCACAGCACACTAGCTTATAATCTGCGCAAACAGTATGTTGTTAAGTAGCTCAAGTGCAGCGGTACATTTTTTGAGAACTATGTATGTAGTTTGGTCTGCAATTTTGTGGCATGAAATACCGAAAGTAAGTCAAAGCACAATGAGTAGTTTGATAGTCGAAGCTTTCGCATTCACATTTTCATTTCAAAATGGATTAAAAGCTAGAGAACTTTATAAATTAAAAAGGTCTCGCTTGAACTTTAAAAACTCGGAACTTTAAAGACTCGAACAGGGTTGTGTGGATTATAAGATAAAGAACTTTATAAACAAAAAAGTCTGCACCCCAACTATTACCTAATAATGAAGCCTTTTCGGGTATGAAAAATCTTAAGCCAGCTGACTGAAATTTTCGCGAGTCTGTTGACTCAGCAATGACTTTCTGCTTGCAAAAAAAAAAAGAAACAAATGAGTATGCAACTAGTTTCTCAAAAACCACTACCCCATACTTTACCACAATTTAAGTAAATACGAATAAATTAGTTCATACACTGTTTTCACCAAAAAATACATAAGCATAGGATGAGCGAGTGGTAGCATATTTGCCTTTTGTCTTTGCGCTTTTTATATTCCATGCGTTTTGAGTTATCTGCGTGCACCAGAGATGTTGTCCTTTTGTCGGCGCATG
>NW_016195018.1:0-3082 GCF_001687245.7 Rhagoletis zephyria | reverse complement strand
ATAATCAGTTGTTGTTGGAGCAGCACGTGCCGAAGAGTCTGCTGGTGCACAAGTCACCGAATCGAACGCCGCCACCGCTGCACTGAGCGCGCGCATGCGCAACGTCGCACTACATTCATCAACACTAACTAAGCTACGCTAGGCTATGAAAAATATTTCAATTTGAATAGAAATACTTTTTTTTTTTAAATAGAAATACTTCTGTTTATTTTTTTTTAGCAGATAATAACTAAAGCATATTGCTTCAGTTTATTAGATGAAGCGCATAAACGTATTTGTTTCTGTGCGTGTGTGTATGTGTTTGTTTGTTTATTTCTGCTAACTAAACCCAGTGGGAAAATGTAATGTATAGTAATCGAAAAAATAATCAGTAAAACGAACCTTTTCACATTCGAGAATGCGATGTCCTAACTAAAGTGGGGCATTCAATGTTGCATTACCAGCGCTGATTACATAGTTAACAGTAATAAAATCGAGAGCTCATAAGAAATACATTACACTATTTAACACGCATGTAATGCATTACAACCTTGCCCACTGGGAATTTTATTGTATTTGACTGTAGTTGTAGACTTAATTTTAAGCCTCAGTGTTTCTCTGTGCTATTTCGTACCATTTGTTTTTTTTGTTTTTTTATTAACTAAACTAGTATAAGTTCACTTTATTTTTGTATATTTATTTGTATGTGTACATATATGTATGTAGCATATTTTTGTATTTGTAGAATTGTAGAATTAGAGCGAAATTTCCATATTTCAACCGTAACGGTTCCTACTCACACTATTCATTTGCATGCACATGCCCTGTCATTGGAGCAAAAGTAGTCAGTTATGTAGTGCGCATGCGCGTGCCACTGCAAAAGTGAAAAGAGTGTGCAACTAATGCGCATGCTGCCACATCGTCATGCATTTGAGCCATACAAAATGCGTTATGCGCATGCGTCACACCATTCTACTTCAAGTTCATGCGCTGCGTTGTTAAGGTGCCTTACTTATGCACTTCATATTTAAATATATTTAATTCTTTTTTGTATAGAAACTTTTGCACAAATACACGTTTTTATTGCTTCGCTGGCAAGCGCAAAGCATGGCAATGTGTGCGTCAGCTGGCTGACTCATACCTGCCTCCCTATCATCATATTCTATGCATTAGCTCAAGGAATCTCACATATTTTGCTACACTCACAAACCGAGAATGCAACTACGATGGTCACTAAAATATGCATGCATCATCAAATTCATTTTGAAAAAGTTAATCTTTTTCTAATATTAACGAATACCGTTTTTTTCGGATAATTGCGTTTTGCTTAATTGCGTCACATTTAATAGCGCCACTTAAAATTGCATTGCATTTAATTGCGACGTGTGCTGCCTAAGTCAATTCGGGTGTGCGCAATTAAAAATTCGATTTATAGGAAAACCGTTTAAATGGTTCTCACACTTAATTGAGTCGAAATTTATTAAACGAAAGCAGAATTTTTACATAGGAATTTGCTAAATAATTTAATCAAAATACATTTGTTTTAATTTCGACGAATACCGTTATCATTGAATAGTCGCGTTAGTTTTGATTGTGCCGCATTTAATTGAGTCACCTTTAATTGCGTAAAATTGTTTGCACCTGTTGACTAAATTAGTTTTACCTGTTCGCTAAAGATTTGTCATCGTGCAAAAGTCGCATTTACAGGAATAACGCCTCAGTGTCCTCATGCTCGATTGCGTCGAAAAGATTTAATGTTGAAATAATTCATTTTTTTTATTCCTGAAATTGGTACCTCCGAAACCTCGAGCTTTGAAAAGTGCTTGCGACATATCTCTTTCTTACTCTGAGGATACAATAAGAGATCATTGTGTGCCAAGTCGGGGCTGAAAGGCAAAGGGTGTAATTATTCTACGCTTTGAGCGCCAAGAAACCCTTTTATTGGACTGTGGTCGTGATGGAGGAAGATCGTTTTGCGGCGATTCTCCGAAGACTTCCGCCCAACAAACGGTTGTGTAACATTAACCTTTGTCCAAACAGTGGATTGTTGCTGTGTTTTGGATTCGTAAGTGCCAATCCACGACCAACTGCAGATCACCTATTACGATGTCGTAGCTGTCATTTAACCTAACCTGGCTGGTTGTTAGAATTTACTCGCACCTATCGACACAATACATACTTTTTTTTTTTGTTTTTTTTGTGCACTAAGAAACTAACCGACGCTTTATAGCGCTGACTGCTATTTTTGTGACCACGTGTGTATGATGTAAAATTTAGAACAAATTTTGAGAGCAAAAAAACTGAATCGCATCTTCCATTTCTCCTTAAAGTATATTCGGAAATACTGACGGGTATGAAACCGGAAACGCCGTAACATTCCTCTACTTAATAACTACTTTTTTTCTGAGTTTACAATCTCAAAGAAAAAGAACTTTATTTTAATTTCAAATAACCGAGATTATCTAGCTACTTATGAACAAATTTATACAACTTCTTCACCAATTTTTAAGAAATACTATACCATTTTCTACTAACATAATACATAAAAATCCCAGCACCGCATATATTTTCCATAAATTTAACTTTTTAAGTTACTTGTTATTTTCTGTTCGAACACAGAAATTATTTAAGTAAATCCGAAGGCAGTTGTGGCACTTAACACACAAGTTCGAAAAAAAAAATAGATTTAAAATGCTTTATAAGTCGCAAAATTGTAGGAAAATGCCACTTTATAAAGCTTTTTCAATTTAAATTTTTTCTGCTTAACTGCTCAAATCATCGCCAAACACGCGAGGGAAATGCGCAATATTCGAAAAACAATGTAGTTCTCAAATTACATTTAACATATGTATGGACTATATGCATCAAACGTTTTGTGTGAAATACGGTCAAAAAGGCATGAATGGTGTTTCGTTTTTAGTATTTACAACATTTTTCAAGCTAAAATCGCATTGATTTTTGAAAATTTTTTGGTGACGTTTTTTTCGGTATTTTTCATATAAAAAGCGAAATTTAGGATTTTTTTTTCGAAAAAGGTTTTGCGCATATTCTGCCACAAAAAATGTAAAAAAGTGCAAAACGCTGTCAACAAAAAAAAAAAAAA
>NW_016195017.1:0-3082 GCF_001687245.7 Rhagoletis zephyria | reverse complement strand
TTTCTAAAATAAATGTATTTTTTGATTGTTCTTCGTATTTTCTGTTGTTTTTTAGTGCCTTATTTTGCTTTTTTTTTACAATACCTAGTGCCTTTTCCTGCCTTTTTCGCTATTTTATTTTGCCTTTTCCAGCCTATTTCGTTATTTTATTTTGCCTTTTTTTATAGGCTTTTAGGTCCTAAAAATCCGTTCCCTGGTGATTATACTTCCGAAACAATTTCGTGCTAATTGAACTATTTTCTGATATGAAGTTGGCCATAGATTTTGTCGCTGAACTCATATCTGAAAAATATGCACAGCGTTTTAAAATACATCTCTTGTTCTTTCATAAACCGAACAGTGTGCTTTTTGAACACTGCATGCGAATTAATCGTAGCACTTTCGACAAAAGCAGCATTTTGATACGAAACAAAATGGTTTTGAAAGATAAAGTAAATCCCTTTCAATTGTGGCCATTGAGTCACAATTACCCCTTGACTTTAAAAAAGGGAACAGTCCAGCGCCTTCGTCTTGGTCTGCAGGCTGTATCGGAGATACAGCCGCTAACTTTAAACGTAGAATACGTGGTATGGTTAAGAGAAAAAATATCGATAACAAAAGCAATAATAATATCGACAGCAAAATCGATAAAAATTTCGATGAAAATATCGATACAAAAATCGGTAATAATAACGATAGCAAAATGGATAACAAAATCGATAAACATATCGATAACAAAATCCATATAAATACCGATAACAAAATCTATAACTAAATCGGTTGCCAAATCCATCTACAAAATAGCGATAGC
Source organism: Rhagoletis zephyria (assembly GCF_001687245.7). Classification (NCBI taxonomy): domain Eukaryota; kingdom Metazoa; phylum Arthropoda; class Insecta; order Diptera; family Tephritidae; genus Rhagoletis; species Rhagoletis zephyria. The sequence continues at coordinate 2,292 of NW_016195017.1, read as the reverse complement.
AAAGTCGATAACAAAACCGACGAAAATATCGATAACAAAAGCGATGACAATATCGATAGCATAATTGATAAAAATATCTATAATAAAACCGATCAAAAGATCGATACCAAAAGCGATAACAATATCAATAGCAAAATCGATAAAAATATCGGTAACAAAACCGATAAAAACATTGATGAAAAATCGATAAAAATATCGACAACAAAATCGATATATATATCGACAACAAAATTGATAAATATATCGACAACAAAATCGATAAATATATCGATAAAAAAATCGATAAAAATATCGATAAAAATATCGATAGGAAAATCGATAAAACATCGATAACAAAATCGATAAAAAAATGTCGATAAAATATCAATAAAACTATCGATCATTATATCGATAAATTCCGAAAATATGGATAACAAAAGCTATAATAATACCGATAGCAAAATCGTTAACAGAATCAATAAAAATATCGATCACAAAACCGACAAAATATCGATTATTGTATCGATAAGTCCCGAGAATCCCGAAAATCTCTAAAATGCTGAAATAGTTCCCAGATTGAGTCTCTGTGCCTCTATCTATATCCTTTTCTCTAAAGCTATGAACCTTTATTTTAATCTTTCTTCCTCTATCTTCATCTATACTTCTATTGGTATTCTCATCCTCATCTTTTTCTTTATATTTTCTTTGTTTTTATTTTTATGTTTATCATATTCTTCATATACATATTCCCCTTCACCTTTGCCCTTATATACATAAGTAAAGTGTTTTAATTTACCTTGGTCTTCATTTTTGCCTTTACCTTCACACAACTTTGTTTCTGTTTCTGTTTTTACCTTTGCCTTTATCCTTTTCTTTATCTATTTACGTACTCGCCTTAACTTTTATTCTTGGATTGGTCGTTTTCTAAGTGTTGGTTCAAAAAGTTTTCGCGTATTATGCATATATATATGTATGTACATATATAATATGTATGGACATACATAGATTACTAAAAAATAGAAACAGATCCGCATAATAACAGTAGCTACACAGGACGAGCATATCCGCGCACATGTGCACCAACATGCTGGCTGTCGTTTGCTACAAACGGCGAGTGGCTCATAAATGATTTTGTACTCAAAGCGTAAACATGGAAAGAAAAGACGCGGATGATGCGATTGCAATGCTTGAGATTTTTATCTGTTTGAAAAGAAAAAGGGAAAGAGAGAAACAAAAAACAAAACGCAGAAGACTATGGACGTATGATTGGCTAATGGAAGAAGAAGAAAGATACCATGCAAAGCTATTAAAACGTCTTGAATTATCGGATCCTAGAAGTTATAAAAATTTCTATGGATGTGGCGACGTATAACTATCTTCTAGAATTAGTAACGCCTGCAATCGTTAAAAAAAATACAATAATGCGAGACGCGATCACACCAAACGAGAGGCTGTCCGCTACGTTAAGGTTCCTTGCCTCAGGGCAAAGCTCCGAGGACTTGAAATTCTGGACAAATATTTCGCCCCAATCCCTGAGCCAAATAGTAGAAGAAACATATTTAGCAATTATTTCTGCATTAAAGCCATTTATTCAGGTAAAGCCGTTTATGTATGTTAATACATTGCATGTACTGTCAGCGTTAAAAGTAAGTATACAGTGTTTTTTTTTGTAAAATGTTCAATGTTTATTAATTTCTTTATTTTTTTGTTAATTTATTAAGGAAATATTCAAATCCCCCCTTTTTTAGAAAACAAAAAAATCGACAAAATGATATTAATATTTCAAAAAGCTATAAAAAGAAGAAAGGAAGAAATTACTATATATTCACTTTTGACGCTGGCATTATTTTATTTAATATGAATGTATGTATTTAAAATTACTGAAATTCATTTGAATTAAATAATTCTTGAAACGAATTCGGTTGAGTAATGACCTCGTTTGAAAGAATGCATACACTTTCGTTGTTATTCGTTAACTGCGGTGATGGCGAAGAAAGGACACTAAAATCTGTGTTGGAACAAGGGCTCGAACTGTACAATGGACGTATAACTTGCTTAAATTGTGTCTGCTCCGTTTTTACCGCACTGTTATAGGTAAGAAGATTCAGTTGACCTTGAAGCAGTGCATCGTCAATAATGCGTTTTGCAAACAATTTTTGATCTTCACCAAGTTTGCGATATTGCACTGCCCATCCTTCTACAAAAACGGCAGCTTCGTCTTTTATTGGTTGAACATCTGATTTCTCTAAATGCCTTACTGCTACTTTCAAAAAATCATCTTCTGATTTCCTTTTTGTAGACGTGCTAGGCTGT
>NW_016195016.1:0-3082 GCF_001687245.7 Rhagoletis zephyria | reverse complement strand
CAAGTACGTGAAGTACCAACTATGTGCTGCCACTAACGACGCTGAGGAATGAGGAAGTTAGAATACACAAATACCGAGAGGACTTACCGAAGGAACACCGACAATAGTTGGATGGCGCAAAGGTTTTAGGCGATCATATCATGTCGTGCGCATACCCGATGAAGAGCGTGGACCCTGAGATTCATTTTTTCGTTTGGGTTATCATCTGCCACATCAGCTTTCTAATTAGCCGATGAATTGACGTCTAACGAATAATCGAAATGTCGTACCAACTATAGCTGTTAGCAGGAAAGGTAAAACTTATACTCGTACTGACTTGTAAATATGGACATATGTACATATGTCGATTCATTTTAAATAATATAAGTTACATAGAAGTATATTTGCAATTCAGACTTCAACTAATAAATTTAATTTTGTTATTGAAATATATACAGTGGCGAAAATATAAAGAGGGTAGAAGCATTTTAGCATTATTTGGCTATTTCCTCTTCGATTATTTAATGTTTATTATTTTTTTATGAATATGTAGCTTGTTATTTAACAAGCCCGTAAGTCAAAATTTAAAACATTGTAAAAAATTTTAGTATTTCGGCAAAGTTTCAAAAAATTAGAACGTTCTGAGTATGCAGTTTTGTAGCCGAATCAATTTTAGTATAACAAAGTGCATATCCTAAGTAACTAGGGCTCACAGTAGTTTTTTGGCATTTTTTTTTTTTTTTTTGTGGAAGGTGTCGCTCAGGTGTCTCCATACAAAAAAATTTTCGAACATACCTTGTATGGAAGAAAATGCGCGAACAAAAAATTGCCAAAAATCAACGTTGAGTCTTAGCCACTTAATTTGATTAAAAAGTTTCAAATTTTGTCCTACATTTGCTAAAATCCGTCGAATTTTTATAAATGTTCTACAAAGTTTAAAATTTTGATTTTCATAAAAAAATAAAAAATAAAAATCTTAAAACATAGAAAAATAGCCGAAACTTTCTAAAATGTTTCTTCTCTACTTACATTCTCGCCACCGTACATACACACATACATATAAACCAACATATGTACCATACATGCATATAATTTTGATTTTTTTAGGAGAATCTTAGAAATGCCCAAATCTAAATGGACCATAACCTGGCGGAGTCTACTTACTTATTTGGCATTGCACCGTTTTTAGATCTGGCTATTCCTTTGAGAACGGGCTATGGATGCAGATACCTGTGATAAGCTCTGGAATTTGATTTCTACTGTAAAGAATATGTATAAAGATTTACTTTAAGAATGGATTCAACTTTGTATAAATACTAGTACAAACTACATATGAACAAATGAACTTGCTTTACTATAAATATTAAATATTTTGTTAGTTTGTTTTTTGGAATTTCGTAAGAATATTACCAAATAAATTTAAACGCCATGTAAATCAAATATGTAAAGATCAACACAAAAATTAAATATACACAAGTATTATTGTATTATTTTAAAATAAGTCTAGTGAATTAATTATTAATAAAAAATTATAACGCTTGAAATTGAAAAATAAGCACCAGTAAAAATTTTCTTTTTCGTTGTTTGTGTGGCTAAATACCAAGTAAGTATAAATTGATTCAACTATATTTAACTAGCCAGGTGTTAAAAAACGTGTTTACAAAAATGTAAATTAGGAATAGGGCAAATACATAGGTTTTTATTCGTTAGCAACTCTGCTCTGTTCAACTCGGCTAAAATCCATTAGGCAGTTACGCGCCAAACAAGAAAAAGAAGAATACAAAAACAGTAAATGCAAATCAGTTACGAATTATTTATTACCCATGATCCCGAAGAAGCTGGTGCCAGACAACTGTCAGAGAACTATATTTTCAAAGTTGAGTTGAGTTATGTCCCCCAATACCAGTTTTACAACTTACGACTCAACTATCTTCAAAGTTGTGAGAAGGATGGACCAAGGAGAACGGCCTGATTGTTGACTCAGACAATACTCACCTGGTTCACTTTATAAGGAAGTACAAAATCCCCGCAAAATATCTAGACGTAGTACTGTACAGAGAGCTAAACTGGGCACAAATTGTAAAAGACCGTGTTAAGAAAGCGCAGGTAGCCGTCTACAGCTGCAAGAGGGCAATTTGAGTAGCTTCGTGCTGTCCCCTATCATTATGCGTTGGCTATACACAGAGGTTCTTTAGACCTCTTCTGCTCTGTGGGGTTTTAGAATGGTGTCCGAGCCTCAAAAGGAAATTTAAGCTGCGGGAACTATCCGACTGGAGGACACTCAGGACATCCACACCGCAGTTCTAAATAACATTGACAAAGAGGTATATAATTTCTGTTCCAGATAGAGAATTGGTCAGGAGGAGTTACTTATGAAAAGGGATCACACCACTTCTACACCGATGTGCGAGGGTTGGAGGGGGATCTTCTCAACCCTGCTGGGGCTGGAAAAATTATTTCGCCCAGCCGACTATTGCAGAATCTTTCAAGGTGAAGTCGCTGCCATTCAGGACACAGCTGAACATTTACGTGCGGGAGAAGTCATATTGTATGTATGTAACAATTATGCCTAATATGAGCCAGCAATTGTACGCAGCATCAGAAAAAAACAAACAAAAGGGATTAACCTTGTNTTACACAGCCGCATTAGTTTCGCGGGGACACCAAATCCCCGGCATCACGGCATAAAGACAACTTTTTTTCATACTGTCGTAAGCGGCTTTGAAATCGAAAAATATATGGTATTCGTCGATCCTATTCTCGCCAGTATTTTTCAATACCTGTAGCTCGTTTCCGTAACAATTCTCTACCAAGGCGAATTGAGATATGAATTCGCCGCCCTATTCTCTACTGCTAATGAGTAGTAGAGAATGACGTATATTCATTCTCTACTAGTAGAGAAATAATCGGTAGAGAAGAGTTACAGAAACGAGCTACTGGTCTATGGAAGACTAATACCTGGTCTATAGAGGTATAAAGACACACTGATAATTCCAAATGATTTCGTTGACGATGGGCTTCAGTATTTCACAAAATCCACTCGATAAGATCTTGTAACCTATGCAAAGAAGGCTGATCCCGCGGTAATTTGCACGTATGGCGA
>NW_016195015.1:0-3082 GCF_001687245.7 Rhagoletis zephyria | reverse complement strand
TTGCTCCCGGAGTCATCCCGGATTAGTCGCATTTTTTGCAGGGTACACTTCAATACAGTACCACAACAGCAATGGCTCTTCATGTGTACATGGTAGCGATATTGGTGGCTAAATTAAATGCGAGAAACAATCAACAATGTCGACGTTGGCGTTGACGTTGATGATACGCGCATGAAATGTTAAAATAGAAGCAAAAAAAAAATTCAAATAATTTGCCTATTCATCGCACATGTGGATTTAAATAATTTTTGCGAATTTGAGATTTCTACATATTTTATTTTTATTTCATTTTAGTTTATCTTTGATCACTCCATTATCATTCTAACCGCTTCTCGTTTGTGTTGATAAGATATATGTATGTACATGTGTATGAATGCAGAGTTGCTTTTTGCTTTAGTTTGCGGCTTGGAGGCCCCAATGTGAGAGTATTTTTTCGAAGAGCGAGTACGAACGGCAGAGAGATAAAAAGCTTTCACCAACGCTTCGTTGTTTAAATTGCAGAGATCACGAGTGGCGCTAAAGAAACATTTCAAATATTTCTGCCAGTTGATAAAAAAAAAAAACTGACATTGATCAGCAGGTGTTACTAATGTTTCGCTTTAGAAGTTGGTGCTTTCGACAGGGCAGGAGTATGTTATTATATAAATTTTGAAACGAATTTTCGCATTTCCGTGTCGAATTCGTTTTGGGGAAAAGCCATGCAGAAGGAAAAATAGCGCAGAAGATGGCTCAACTGGTTTGTTTCTAAACCAAAGCAAACAGGGGATCAACTTGCTGAGGAGTAAATTTAATGATAACAAATAATGGAAGAATTAATGCGGAACAAGGTCGGTGGTATAGGATGGTAATATTTTTTTTTTCAATTGGCCAAACAATCTTTCTTCTAAAAGGGAATCCAGGTATCAGTTTGCCATTTGCGGAAAAAAAAAACTAAAACAATCTTCCAGACAACTCTCTGTGCCCGGAACTACGATCGTCGTGCCACATTTCAAAAGGATGCAGTCTTCATTGCCTCATCTTGGAGTTCGCCGAATTCGGTACAGTTTGGCAGAGACAGAGTGTCTTGAAATTCAATAAAAATAATAATTTAAATAACACCACCCTGTAAATGTCCCAATCGCTTGGTCTAGCCTTGATTCAAAGTGAACATTTGAACACACATTTACATGCGTGGTTGTGGCTCAGTGCGCAGAGATGCTTGCCACTATTTGTTAGCTTTCAGGAGGGTCCTGGTTCAAATGCCGTCCGAGGCAACCTGGTTATAAAATGATAAAATATTTTTTTTTTGTGTTTCCGAACTATGGAAAAGCATCTGTGAAGTGCAGAACGAAATCGTACTCCAACGAAAAAAAACTCCAAAATTGGACTAGTCCTGGACTATCCACGCCAATGCAAAAAATTGCAGCTGAAACCATTGGCAGGGGAATTATGAGGGACTAGGGCTGGCAACAATAGGGACTATCTGAGGGCTAACATACGGTAAGTCTGAATTCCTGCAGGGAAAGACTAAAGCTACATATGCATTTCCAAAGTACCATGAACGGCGTCAGACCTTTACTGCCGGTTTCACCAGAAATTTAAATAAAAAATTATTTTTGCAGTTCTCACATTTAATAAAAAATTAAAAAAAAAAATTCTTTTAAATAGCTTTTGTGAAACCGACCATTCGGTTTACCACGGGCTATGTCCAAAACCTTTCAGGGCTCATGTTACCTTTAGCTCGACGTGAACCACTCATGGCAGCTTCCTATCCAGAGTAACCTTTAGATATTTAACTTCCTCTAGAAGAAGGTTGATACCTTTTGGTTTTTTTTTCCGGCAGACAGTATTAGGGGTTGACAGCAAGTCCAAGTGTCTTTATACAGACTACCCTGAGAGATTTTCTGGGCACCAAGGCAAAAACAACATCCGCTTAAGCATGGATGTGGCTAAAGTGCAACATTTCCGTGAGTCGAGAGTCCCACCACCAAAACCCTAGATCTAATATACTTTTCGACCGTTTGCTGTATGGTTTTGCTAAAGCGAAAACCACCTCCGGCTACCCGCAAAAAGGGTGCCAAATGTAAGTATCCAGCAGGTAGGTACGTGGCATATTATCAATCAGATTCAACTGATTATGTTTGCACTAAATACATACCACGAAAAACAAAACTTGCACTCTACTCTGCAAGTCAAGTATCCCATAATAAACAAACATGATTAAACCATTTACTACAAAACTATGTAACAATAATTGCTTTCTAATTATATTTTGCATCCAATCATTGGCGTTACATAAATGTAAAGAGGCTTTCTCGTCCGTTGGATTTGTGGGTTGAAGTCGTAATAAACAAATTGTGCCTAGTCATTCACCGATTCATTTGTTATTTCAAAAACATGTTGTTGTGTCCATGTTGTTTTTGTTATTATTAACGTTGCTACTCACAAATTACGAGTAGTAAATAAATTCATTGAACTTTTGGGCTGCCTTTCTATGTACACTCACGGCAAAAGTATAGGCACAGAAAATTTTTCACAATTTTTATTTTAAACTTTTTCGCTATTTTTTATAAAAATATGGCGCTTACTACAACAAAAAGCATAAAAGTATAGTTTCTAAACTTTGTGCAATAACTCATAAAAATTCAATAAATAGTCATGCAAATTTTCAACTTTTTAATCAGAATTTTAACGAGTATGCAATTTAGTGGCAGATTAAATTTTCGCATAATAAAGTGCAAGTTTAAAGTAGAAAGGACTTACCGTTGATTTTAAGCAAGAAGCAGTTTTTTCATGCATTTTCTTTTATACAAAAAAAAAAAAAACTTTCGGACATACCTTGTATGATCTCAAAAATCAACGCGATACTTTAGCAACTTCAAACTTGAATGTTTTTCAACTAAAATTCAATGGGTTACAAATAAATTCTAAAAAAATCTGAAAAAAGTTGAAAATTTGCATGACAATTTATTGAATTTTCTCGAGTTTTGCGCAAACTTTAGAAATAAAGTTTTTATGTTTTTTATTGTAGTATGAACCATATTTTTATAAAAAATTTTCCAACTGTATGGAAGGAATCGTTCATAACCCCCTTACATAAAAG
>NW_016195014.1:0-3082 GCF_001687245.7 Rhagoletis zephyria | reverse complement strand
AGCAGGACTACGTTCTTACAAAGTGAATGCAGCACCTAATCGCAACGGTCTCATACAAAAATTTGGCTGTATTGTTATGGATGACGAATCGAGGCGAAAGACGAAAGAGGCAATGTTGCAGATAAATATAAAAACAAAAAGTTTGACAAATTTCCCAAAAAGTTTCTCATTTGGCAGGCAATTTGCCAATGCGGCTTCANCAAGGAGAATTAACTCTTTTTTAACGAATTTCAATAAAACTAAGTTTAGATGTAAATATATGTAAATATCGTTGAATTCCATTAATATATTTATGTTTTAGAACGTTTTAACTGTGACCATTTTTTTTCGTGTACATTCTTTAGTAAAGGTACGTTCACACAGAAACCGGAGCCAAGCCGAGCGACCCCGTTCCGAGCAAAGTGAAGCTTTATTGAAAGTGTAGCTTTATGAAAGTGTTCATACAGCAAACTTTTTCATAAGCTTTTTTGATTTTGAATTTTCTACTAATTTTTCAGCTTCATGACGCTGCTGCAAACAATATAGAAAAGTATTTAAATAAAATCGAATCCTACAAATAAAAATAAAATAAAATTAAATTAAATTGGGCAAATATTTTTGCCGCTTTTCATTGACGGTAATTTTTGTGGTATCTTTACAGCCGAGTCCATGAGAAAAGCTCCGCTTCACTCGTTCAGTGTGAACACCAGCAGCTTCGCTATGTTCCGCTCGGCGCCGCTCGAATTTCTGTGTGGATCCGCCCTAAGAAGAATTGTGCTTACGAATGTCGAAGATAACTGCAATTCTTTGGGCGTTCCCTCTGATTTTCCTGCTTTCTTAAGGATAAAAAAGCTACTTACAGCATTTCAAAAAATGCCAATCGGAGGCAGAATCATCGACTAAATGGATAAAAGATTCGAAGTATAACGATTTTATTTTTATTTTTTTTGTTGAACATTTTTCAGCAGGCATGCGATAATTAAGACAATATTTCATTGAATTAGCTATTTGGATTCGCCAAACAGATCGGACGGTTTCAGTGAGGGACGGTTTTAGGAGCATCCAAATGGACATCTGTGGCCATTGAGGGAAATTTTAATAGCAGCGAATCGATAAGTTTCCAGATTTAACTAAAACATTTAAGCATAATATCCTTGAAAGGACAAACAAGTTAACAGAATGCCATTTCAGTGATTTCAACCTCAACTTTATGACAAAAGGCATATGACAAATTTAGTGCCATAGTTCGCTTGGTATCGCCTATTGCTTGTACCATTGATTTTCAACAGCCCGTGGATATTTTCGTTCCGATTTTAACATAGAAGACTTGAGGAAGATAATTGGCTTTAAAGTATGGTTTTCACAATGGAGTGGTCAGATAACGAAGACCGTATCGCTGTTATAGCAAAAAAATAGTTGGTCCAAAAATCACTATTTCTGTTCCTACTAAGCACAAAAAAGGTTTATTTTTGTTTATACATTTTTCAATATTATATCCAATAGCCCTATGCCCACCAGTACCGCGCAACAATTTCCACCCCTGCGCCCACAACTGCAGCTTAGGAAATAAGGCAACATCAGCAGTTAAATGCATTTACATGCTCAATTCGGTACCTTCAATCAAATGACTTTACTTACGAGAATTCACAATAAAACACTACCGTAAATGTGTACATTAGGGTGGTAAAAAAAAACAATATTTTAAAAATGGTTAAATAAGCAATTGGGTATTATTATTGCAAGAATCCTGAAGAGAAACAGAATCTTACAATCGAAAAATATTGCTTTTATAAAACCTACATGAACAGCCTTGAGCGCTTTGAGCGGCCTCTATAAATAGTTTTTGATTTAAACAAAAGAAAAAACGGTATATTTTTGTTCGGTTCAGAACAATGCTGGGGGTGAGAGCATTAAAATTCCGACTTATTTTTATTTTTTACCTCCCTAATGTGCATATGTACATGTGTATATTTATGTATGCATTAATGTACAACAAACAACAATCGCAGCAGATTTAATGCAAATTCGTTCCATCACTCAAAGAGGCATTAAAGAAGTCAGGCTTAGTAAAAAAAGACCGCAACAACACAGTTTATATGGAAAAAATGCAGTACTTAATTGAACAATAAAAATTGAGTAGAGTTAGACAGAGCAGTAATCGAAGTTAGAAGAGCGTGGAGGTGAGTTAGTATTTGAAATTATACTTACATACATATGTATGTATGTATGTATGTTTGTTTGTACATATGGGCATTTGGGCAGCTGCATTTTAGTGACTTTGATGTGTAAAGAAATTAACACTCTACGGAGTCGGGAGTGATTAAGCAAACGGGAGTTGATTGAAGTGATGGAGAGAGTAGCAGATACATACATATATGTATGTAGATCCTTAGAGTAAAGAAAATCAAGCAAATAAAAAGTTCGTGCAGAGTGGACAGACCGTTGTCAAAATTCATAAGCGCTGATATCAATGTACATATGTGTATGTGTGTATGTATGTATGCATTTAGTTTCAAAAACCGTATAAAAAAATCATCATTATTGTTTTGTGTGAAAAAAGTCGAAAGATATCAAAGCAGACAATCAATCATCGCGTCACACAGAAGAAACAATAAAAAAACATCAACATAACTATGCAACAAAGAAAAATAGCAATGCGCGCAGTTGGCATTAGGTACCTTAGCGCCGAGAAGTCCACGTACGATTTAAGGTACTTATGTATGCGCGAATGTACGACGTTTGACATATTATGTCGACTTGGTAGTTAAACACGCCGACATATGTATGTATACATATATGCACATTCATATCTATGTAGATTGATAATTTTCTTTGTTTCATAGTTATTTTGATAAAAATATACTAAAAGTATGTTTACATATAAATATAATCTCAATCATAGCTCGTTTTTTAATCACTCCGTTTACACAGGGAAATCTCAGATTATTAGCCGTCAAATTTGTTGTACTTGTTATTCTAACATCTCACGGAAAAGTTATGTTTCTTCTCCGTGCCACCGTGATCACTTTTTCTCTGCTATATTAAGAAATTGAAATATATTGACGTAGAATACGTCTTACCTTAAGGTATGGGGGCTATGTTC
>NW_016195013.1:0-3083 GCF_001687245.7 Rhagoletis zephyria | reverse complement strand
TAAGTTTAGGATAAAAAAAATTATTTCAATGGACATTTTCAGCAGCTATTCGTCCTTGCGAACCAAAAAAATCTACAGAGTTTTCTTTTTAATTTGGTACCTACATTAATATTCTTCATTTCAATGAACATTTTAACTAATTTTTTTGAATCAATCATAGCCTTGAAATGTCTAAGTGCTTTCTAAAAAAAAAACTGACGTCAAAGAGAAAACCAAAAAATGCAGTTTTACTATATTTGGCCACCAGTTTCGTGAGCTTTTTGATTTTTTCTTGTGTTTTGAAATATGTATTTTGGTTTTTGTCGCACGGTTTTATTCGTTAGATTCCTGAAGATCCCAGGTTCGAATGCCGTCAGACGCAACATGTTCAAATGGTAACGCAAATTTTTGTTTTGTGTTTCCAAACCTCGAAAAAGCATATGTGAAGTTCTAAAGTTGTCACCTTAGATATAGATTTTGAATGAAAATTTTTTGGATTCTTTGGAACTTATCCCATTTTCTGTGTTTGTAGGTCGATCTTTTACATACATAAATTTTTAATTTTTCTTGCTTCTTGCACCCAAAAGTTGACAAATCACCTTTTCACTCTTAGCTGCCGAAATGTACTCTCAGAGCCGTAGAGAAGAATTCGGGCCCGAGAGGAATCTCAAATTTGGGCCACTAAACAAAGCAAATCCGTCAGAAACGGCCGACGTTGTGGTGGACAATTAGTGGATTTTGATTGGCGATAATGCACCTTCTTATCGACTCACTATTGAAATGGAATTTAAAACAAAACACAACAAATACATTTCATCAGCCATCAACTAAATTCTTCTCATATAACTTCGTGCGAAATTCATGGCAGGGATTGAAATCTGTGTTATATCTAAGAGAGCCTACTTCGAAGAGGACAAAATACATTTTTATTAAATGAAAATTTAACAGTACCTGGTACTTTTTTGATAGAAGGTACATGTGTCCCTTCATAAAAACATATTTAAAGCTTTATAAAATTCATGATGTGAGTATTTATTCGAAATACTTATGACAGTTTTTGGTTATAAATGACGTTTTTTCAGGGACCGAACATAACAGTTATTGATGAAAACTTGAAAACTGTCATTGAAAAATTCACTATGAAGGAAATGTTTTACAACTAAGTGATACATCCTAATCGATTTGTTTTTTCACCGAGAATTTGAAAATAAATTTTCATTTATACTTAAATAATCGGTTTATAACAGTTATTGAAGACTTTTATTAATAATAGTCATCAATAAAAATCAATCACCGACTTTTATTTTTTAAATCATACGTATAAAAGTCACTGCCATTTTTCGCAGTTAAGAAGGTATTGGAGACTTATACAAATGACTTTTATAAGTATGGGTTTAAAAATAATTCATTCATACCTTCTCGATGACTTTTATATATAATTTAAAATTCATATAATTTAAAAATCAAAAATAACTGTTATTTGCAGATTTTTTAGATACATGAAAATCAAAAATAATCGTTATTTGGGATTTTTAAAATAAAAATCAGAAAAAACTGTTATTTAAGGAGTAATTATATAAAAGTCGAAAAATAATGGTTAAAGAGTGATTAGTTAATAAAAGTTGTAACTCTTACGGTCCCTGCGTTTTTTAAGACTAAATGAGACGTCTTTCCATAGCGACGCCTCGCAACAGTGTAGTACTACGTATTAGGAGGCACAGAACATCATTCGAAAGGTTTGAAGAAAATAATGGCGTTTTCTTATCTCGGAAAAAATGTCACCTTATTTATGGCAACATTATAGAGTGCAACATTGCCCTGGCGCAGGGCAGAATAAATGCAACATTATTTCGAGAAAAAAAACGCTATACGTTTTTTTTGTTCTTTTGTTCGTGTACACACACACACATTCGTTAGCGTTTAGCTCCTGCAGAGCCACGCTAATGCCTACAACAATGCAATCGATACCTGGCCAAACTTATTGACCATTGACCAAGCACTCAGAAGTAACTGCTGCACGAGACGGTCATTAAATACATCGTTTATGTGCATTAGGGTGGTCCAAAAATGCATGTGAAAAAATAAAATCGGAATTTTTATGCTCTCACCCCTTAGGATTGTTCTATATAGAAAAAAATATACCTCTATTTTTTTTTTTTTTTGACATCAAAGACTATTTAGAGGTCGCTAAAGCTGCTGAAAGTTTTCCATGTATTTTATATGGTGAATTCTTGAAAATCAATATTTTGTGATGGGAAAACTCTGCTTCTCTTCAAAAGATTCCCAATAATAATACCCAATTATTTATTTAACCATTTCTTTATAGTAACTATATTTCATGGTCCGCCAAGACCCCCAGAAAATGCAATGGGGGGATAAATAAAAAATATAGAACAATCCTAAGGGGTGATGGCATTAAACCTCCGACTTTTCTTATTTTGGACCACCCTAATTTACATGCATATACATACATATATATGGATTTGTGTATGTAAGTATGCGTGTCCACACCCTAAATACACTAAGAAAAGTGGTTTGGCTATGATCTGCTACTGGTTGAGGTGTTTACAGTTAAGCCGTGGGTGTAAATTAGCAGAGCGCGCTTAATACGACATCAACAACAACAACGACAAAATCACAACCGCGCCGACAACAAATCGGATTTGGGCGAGTAATTGGCAAACGTAGACAGAGATAAAAGACGCCAAGTGAAGCGTAAAGGTGTTAAAGAAAGGAAACCGGAAAAATTCAAGAAAAATAAAGTGAAGAAAAACAAAGTAAGTGCTGGCGTGTAGACATGAAGACGTGCAATGGACAACGTGGGTGTGTCGAATGAAAAAAAAAACTATACAAAAACTATTGTGCAAAAAATAAAAGAAAACGCCTCAGTGATGGCCATGCGTTGTCTGAGCGCTAATAGTTTAGCGTTCGCATAGTCACACATATACATACGTACATGTATGTATGTATGTAAGTAAGTGCACACAAAGTTAATACGTATATTGATCGCTCTGGCAGCTAACAATAAAACACATTGCATGTTACTCATACGCAACGTGTTACCCATAGATGACAACGACGAAAGTGCAGCTAGAAATTGCTAC
>NW_016195011.1:1203-3083 GCF_001687245.7 Rhagoletis zephyria | reverse complement strand
GTAGCAAATCGGGGATGCTCTATCTTTTGGTGGTATTACCGACTTCCGGTTTCGACCGGAAGTCAATTTTTTAAATGAACATACATGTTTTTTCCACAGATTCGGATTCTGCGCGTAAAAATACATAACTTTTGTCGGAAACTTTTTTCTGGAATATGCTTCCTCTTAAAACAATGGACTTCCGCTATGTTTAACTCACTTTCGGTCTAAACCGTGAGTTAGCAATACACCCCAAAATATTAAGCATTTCCGACTTGGTAATTCATTCTTTTGTTTTCACTCATTTAAGCCTAGGGCCAGTTGCAGTTCGAGGGTCATTTTGAAATTGAAAAAGGCACTCCCGAGAAAAAAGTTTCAACAAAAGTTACGAAGTTACGGAAGTCGGCAATGAGGGCGGGCGGGTGGTCTAGGTGAGGATATTGGGGAAGCTTTTGGTCTCGGCCTAGACCGACAAACGGTTGTATTTAGTACCAAAAAAGAAGAAAAGGATAAGCGTCCAAACAAACAAACAATATAAAGTATTTATTCTTCCAATTAATTTACTGTTTGCAACTTTTTATTTTGCCATGGCACAGATCGTACTGTGTTAAAATATTCACAAAATTTATCTCTGACTTCCTTTGCGAGATCGCTAGCACAGTGTAGTCTAGTGTGTAGTGTAGTTATTGTAGTGGGAGCTAAGTAATCCAGATTATTTTCATCGGAGCTTGGTTCGGAAAACTGTCACTCTTTTGTTATTACGGTAAACTTTTCCTTCTCGTAAAAAGTTGTGTAGATAACAGCAGGTTAGTACGATAGTTGTTACTTTCTCGGGCGAAAGGTTGATTGTTTTCAATAGTATCCTGAACCATGAAGCCAAAATGCCAAAGGTGTTCTCAACTATTCTTCTGGCACGCGATAAGCGACAGTTGAATATAATTTTCTCTCTCTTCATAGTCGGGTGACCGTATGGCTTCATTAAATTTTCCATCAATGGGAAACCCCCATCACCTACAAACACATGTTGGCCTGTGTATGCAACGTCTGGGAGCTTTGGGTTCTCACCCTATATATTTGAACTGATTTTATAGCCTTTTTAACCACCAACTGCATAGCTCCTGCTTCGACCATTTCAATTAAAAATACGAAATTCAAATGGTGTTAAAATTTATTGACATTGAATATTTATTTTTTTCTTAAATTCACTAATTACTCAATATTTAATTGATTTGGTTCATATCAATTCAAAAGGGTCTAAGACTTATGCGAGTGCTAGATTTAAAATTACATTCTTTGGTTTAGGTTTTGTTAATTGATTTTAACATTTCAGTACGCATAATATTTATGTATGCAGGAGTATGTACATACATACATACATACATAGGTATATCACACATATTCTTCAAAAGTGTATTAACTCAAAACTGCCCGAACTCAAAACGAAAATGCAAAAACCTATTTCTAAGCTCATGATAGTCACGAAGGGAAAGCCTTTAGAAGTCTTTACTATGCTTTTTGCATGAAATTGCAGCAAAATGCAGCTAAAGATTATACGATTTGCGAACGTTTCTTGCCTATAAAACTGTAGGAACGCCAAAGACACGTAAACTTAATTTTGGGTCGTATATTATCGATCTGTATACCGTTTTTGTAGATCACTTAGTTCTACCCAAGTTAAGTTAGTTTTAAGTTTGCATTACCAATGCGAAAAATTCTAATTTTAACATGGAAAATGTTACTCATACGCCACGTGCGACTGCGGCTATGTACGATGTGCTCATATTTCATTAAAAAAATCATTACGCATTATCATTGGACCATTCATAACTTTTTAACCGACTTCCAAAAAAGGAGGAGGTTATCAGTTCGTCGGAATCTTTTTTTTTTTTTTTTTTTTTTTT
>NW_016195011.1:0-1189 GCF_001687245.7 Rhagoletis zephyria | reverse complement strand
TTTTTGCAACGGAAAGGTAGTGTCTCAGAGGTGGTCCCATACTAATTTGGTTTAGTTAGATCCGATCATTGGATCATGAAATATATAGATATATATATATTTTTTTTAAGTCGGTTTTTTTTGCTAAAAATTACTTGTTTATTTATACATTTAATGTATGCTCATATTCATAGTATAGTAGTTCATATACATAGTACATTGCGGACGTTTATTAATATAGAGATGTAACTAAAAATTTACGTTTTTGGAAATTTCAATATGCCATTAATAGGCTTGATAAGTAGAATATGTTCAGTTGTACAGATAACGAAACTTCCCAAATATGACGAAGATATGTGTCTTTCCATCTGTCTTTTTTTATAACTACCAACTGTAAACTTTAATACAAATGTTAAAATTTACAAAAAATCTATTGTCTTTTAATTTCTTCATATTTGAATTTTTCTCATCAAAAAATATCTTCGGCAAATACCTGGGGCCTATTTCATAAAAGTGACAGGTGCGACAATTGTCGATTTTTCTATAAAATTTCAGTGCCTGAATTGTCGGCGACATTTTTCCTGTTTCATATACGTTTGTAGGCAACTGTGAAAATTTTTGGAAAACGATAGTGATAATATGGAATATTGTCGACAATTGTGCTGACAATTGTCACTCTGATAAAATTGTCGCGCCAAAATTTTTCACAGGAGAAATTTGTAAGTGTTTTTATATGGTTATTGCGCGCATTTCCTTACTTTTCAATAGTTTGAATATTTCTTAAAACTATAGTAATGCAAATGCAATTATTACATATGAATTACATACAAACTTCATATGAGTGGCGACAATTTTATCAACGACAATTTTTTAACCCCGACAATGACAATTTGTCGCTTTTTCAATGGAATTTCTCATGGAATTTAAGATGTGGTGACAATTGTTTTTATGAAACAAATCACCCACCAAACTGTCGAATTATCACTGACATTACGGAAAATGCCTTTCGTTACAAAATTGTCACTGTCACTTTATGAAATAGGCCCCTGATCCAGAAGAATAGAATACATATTTGGAAACTCAACGACTCAACTTTAATTTTAAGTGCCTTAGCGTTTTTCTACCTTTCAAAACTTCAGATTTCTTTACAGCGTAATATGTGCAATACAAAAAATTTGAATTAATACACTTTTGAAGAACTTGTGCAATA
>NW_016195010.1:0-3083 GCF_001687245.7 Rhagoletis zephyria | reverse complement strand
AAAATTATATTTACTTAGTGACTATGTAATCAATTTGTTTGTTCTGCAATAGTTTGCGAGAACATATGCACATATACATATGCACATACATAGTATCTATGTATATGCTATTTCTCAACTATGTGCTAGTAAAGCCGCAATCACAAAAGTTTTCCACTACATACACACTCAAATACAAAATAGAAATGAAAATTTCTATGCTCTTTATGTATATACAAATATACACCTATATACATACATAAATATATAAGCAATTCAATTAGATTCGTTGGTTAGTCGCGAAAAAATTGCATTGCTTTTAATTTATTCATTTCTCTTGCCTAATGCAAATAATAAAAGCAACAAAAACAACGTTCAACATGTTTACGGTTCAATGCAGTTTAATTATTTACAAACTAATAAACCAAATTATTTTACCAAAAAATCTTAAATGAATTAAATAATGTGGTTGATGTTGAATGAAAATGGCAAAACATTAAATCGAACAATAAAGTTGAATATGCCTCAGGAAATTAATACGAGTAAAGCGTTATTTTTCCAAGCAACTACCGTTAGTTGTAGTTAAAAATAACCAAACATACCTACATTTTTACATAAATCCTGAACAAATTATTTTAAATTCATAATATCTTTGGCTAAAACACGAGACAGGTGGGCATGCTTATGCAGACTAACTAGACTAGCACACAAATGCGAATAAAAATTTTGCCCTGACAGACGGCAGTACTGCGGATTAACGAACCGCAAGTGCGTGGGTTCGAGTTACTCGGCCAGTAGAACTTTCATTATTTATTCTTTTTTATTCATTTTTTTATAAGTTCTATATTTTTAAACTTTGCTTTCAGTTAATTGCTGTTTAATAAAATTTAACTCTAAAAGATTAAATTAGCTAATAGTAAAATTAAAAATATGATATAAATTAGAACAAATGAAAATAAATTAAAGTAAAATTATTTATATAACAAGATTAAATAAATAATAAAAACAACGAACAATCAAACCTGGCACCTATCGACTTGTGACGCGTGATTCTCACCACTCGCCTACCGCGGACCCCAAACCCGCTTGCTTTATTTGCCTACTTGTACAAAAGACAACAGCTTTCCGTTTTTACCATTCCCAAACATTTCGTACATTTGTTCGGCTGCTTATGCGCATTTGAAAGGGGAAAATGCATGAGTTAATGCAAATAAAGACTGTTTATGCAAATATTCGACCAAACGAAATAAATGTAGAATATTTCCAACTTTTTTCTATGTACCAAATTACACTGGATTTCAAATAATTATCTTTCAAACCGCGATAAAATTTATGTACAGGAGGAGTTAATATGAACTGAGCTCAAAAAGTATTTTTTTCATTATTCAATGATAACAAAATATGTAAAATTTTAATTTTTTCAACCCTACAATTATTACAATTATGCAAAAAATTTGGAAATGTTTTCGATATCTTTATTTTGTACGTGAAAAATTAAAGGAAGGGTTACCATACAAACTTTCGATGCTGTCATTTTGAGAAGCACCCTAATACATATTTTTGTTCAAAAATGGCCTTTGCAAAACAGCTGATCCCAAACATTTTAAATTAAATGAAGGTAGGTAATACTTTGCTCCGTTATCCGCGTTTTAACAGCTCCTGAGTACGAATTGGAGCGTTATTTTGCTGTCATATTTATGTAAAAGTTCGGGGTCAAGTGGCCTTTGATACTTATTATGCAATTTTTAAATTTGAGCTGAATTTTTCCACAACACGATATCGCGCGAAGATTAGGCGATGGGAAGTTAAAAAAAAACCTACCAACTTTCGCGAGTCGTTAAAGTAATTATTAATTAAAATAACTGAGAAAAATTGATCTTATAGCTACTGGCTGGGCATATTTTTTAAACTTTGTTTTTGTAACTCATGTTTTAAAGTCAAATTTTTACATTTTGTGCTAAAAGAGCAACGTTCTTCTTTTTTTACATCTTATTCAAAAGATTCTACAAGAGCCCGTTATTCCATTATGGATGGCTAAAAAATACCACTTTTAAGTCAGAATATCTCAAAAACTGGAGCCAATCTAATATTACTAATTTTGGAAAAAATTCTATAAGAATCAAGGTTCACTTTCCGTACCGCAAACATTTTTTGAAATTTTTTGGCCCGTTTTACCTAATTAGCCCATAAACTTTTCATAGAGACAAATTTCTTGTTTCTATAGGTCATATTTTTTTCTGTGTACACATACATCTCAAATCTTATTCTTATCTTATTTGTTTCGACACAAGGCATCTAAAATTGTTGGAAAAAAAATTACAAGAAATAAAAACTCTTACTACTGTGAAGTGGCTCATGTCTCTAATCCTTGTCCAATCCATGTCTGATCTTTCCCGAAGTAAGTAGTAAGAATTACAACGGCAAGTAGTTAGTATTACACATATAATAAACAAGAATTAGAGACATGAACCACTTAACAGTAGTAAGAGTTTTTATTTTTTGCATTGTGTCTTTATTGCAGAGGACCATCGATATATGAAAATTTTCCAATAATTCACAAACGGAAGCCAAATGAGGCTTTAACCGCTCTTGTATCTTTTTTGAAAGTTGTCTAATGTTATAGTTAAATTTATAGTAGAAAAATCAAAATTTTGCACTTTCTAGAAAAATAAGTGAATAAAACAATACGATGCGCCTGGATAAGGTTTAACCCAGAAGTACTTGCCCACCTAATTTTCCTCAAATTCCTATTCTGCTTTTGCATATGAGCAAGTGATTTGAGCTAAAGATTTAAATATTTTATGGAAGGATTCAAAAGAAAACCAAACCTTTCCTAACTAAGTATATTTTAATATATAAAGGCCCCATTTAAAAGTTTTTTATCTTTGCGAAATGACTATAAATCTTAATAGAGAATAATGTTCTATCCGTCTCAGCCTATATCCATTTAATTATATGACAAAAAATACTGGGTTTAACTTTGAAATTTACAAAACTGCGAAGACCCATTTTTTCCTAGTTTTCGCGATGATTCACCAAATTTTTTATTCTGACTGTAATAATTACACTGGTCTACAAATTTCAACTTTTTTTCTGCGAATAAG
>NW_016195009.1:0-3083 GCF_001687245.7 Rhagoletis zephyria | reverse complement strand
TCAATTTTTGCTCGAGTTATCATGTACACGGACGGACGGACAGACGGACCGACGGACAGACGGACGGACAGACAAACAACCGTTATGTGAACAAAATTAATATACCCTTGTGCACAAGTGCGCTCGGGTATAAAAATCGTAAAATTTTAAAATTTATAAAATACCTGCGCAAATATTCTGCATGCAGCCATTTTTTTTTAATTTGGTTCCACACTCTTGAAACTTCACAGAACGTCCAGTGCCTCTAATATGAACATTCTATTTGAAAACTACCCAAATTTATGTAGAAAAACAATTATGATTTTTTTTCGAGTGACAATAAAGAGAGTAAAAAACAATAATTTCGGTATTTTTCGCCTTAATAAACGTGTCTAGGCAAAAATTATTCAAATTGATTTACTTTTATTTTTTATTTTACTTGTTTCTGGAACTCCATTGATTGAAATATATTCAAGAAAATGCTTTAGCGTTTTTCTCCTGCCGAGAGACGGGAGTGACACTTAAAAAACAACTAGGCTAAAATTCAAATTCGATGATGACATTACTTCGCAATATATTCATTACAACATTTAAAGCAATGTTGGTGTTTTTATACCCGAGCGTACTTGTGCAAAAGGGTATTATAACTTTGTTCACATAACGGTTCTTTGTAACAGGCAAAACGATTCGAGATAGATGTAGACAAATGTATACATAAATGATCAGAATGAAAAAAAAATCGATTAAGCAGTGACTCTCTGTCCTTCCGTCCGTCTTCCCGTCTTTGCACACAATAACTTGAGTAAAAATTTTGATATCTTAACGAAACTTGGTATGTGTACTTCTTTTTAGTGTAGGACGGGTGGTATTGAAAATGGGCAAAATCGGAAAATAACCACACCTACGTCCCATATAACGGTAGTTTTGAGAAATACGAAAACTGCGATGTTTTAGTAACTACTGAAGCTTATTCACTAAAAATTTATATTTACCAAAATGTATACATTTTTGAAAAATGGGCGTAGCCACGCCCACTTATGATTACATGTGTATATCTTGGGAACCGCTCCAACAATTTCTCCCAAACTTGGCACAGTTGTTGGCCTTGACAAAACATGAAAATCAAAACAAAAACATACATTAACGGCTGAAAATTTAAAAATCGGACTATAACCACGCCCTCATCTCATATAACGGTAATTTAGAGAAATACGAAGGATTCGATAAATCAGTAACTACTGAAGCTAATTCTTTAGCCTAAAATGTGCTTATAATAAATTTTGGAAAATGGGCGCGACTCCGCCCACTGATGACCACATGTGTGTATCTCGGTAACCGTTCGATCAATTTGTACCAAACACATAAAAGTAAAATGTTGAAAATTATTGAAATCTGACAAAAATTACGCACGTTTTTCTATAACGATAAATTTAAGATTTCAGATATTTCGAAATTTAAGGACGCTAATTTTACCCAAAATTGATACTAACAGCAATCCTTTGGAAAGAAGTAACATTATTATAGAATTTTGGAAAATGGGCGTGATGCCGCCCACATATATCTTTATAAGTTTATCTCATTATATCTAACTGAACGTTCTATCGAAGATGCTTAAAATAGGGGTAAAACCACCCCGGCTTACCATGTATCGGTAGCTTTCGGAAAAGTGAAAAAACTATATGGAACACTTGCGCCGGGTATTTAATGTTCAGCTCTGCCCGAGCTTAGACTCTTTTACTTGTTTATATTTTGTTTATTTTTTATTAGTTCACAGGTTTTGACGGGGCCGTGCTCAAACTTGATAAGAATAATATTTTTATGAGATATTTCATGAAAAAATGCATGTAATGCAAATTAAGTTTTTTAATTAATCCGGAGATTTAAACTGTCGGAAATTGTTTGGTTTTCATTTTACCAACCCTAATTATTAATTAATTCCACCATTACTACGTTTAGGTGTCAAGAAATAAGCGAATTTTGATTGTGCGTTAAAACTATAGAAGACAAAAATATACATATATATATTCGAACATATCACCGATTTTTTCAGAATTTATTTGAGGTAATTTTAACTTCAAATTAAAACTAATGAGAATATTCGCTGCGGTTCGCTTCATAGTTTTTATTATATGTTTTAGTGACACCTGATAATATACATGTATGCTCATTTGGAATAAAATAACGTTTGTTTCCTACCAATTTATTTTATGTTGAGGATCTAAATACATATGTAAGTAGATAATACAATAACGTTGCAGATGAAATTTCTTCAACATCAAATATTTTACTTGGTTTAAAATAAAGCTACCTACCAAATTTCATCAAAATCGGAGCACGCTTAGTATTTCCGCCTACTACCGTAGATCGCGCGACAGCTACTTAATTTTCACCATATTTAAAATTTCCTCTTTCTAGGAAACAAATTTTAGCGGAATCGGAGATCGATTTCTATTTTTAGCCGCAGCCTATATGGAGTCGCGAAACTGTGCATCGTTTTGAATCAACGGAATTAAGAAATGTAGGTAGCAAAAAAATTATAAAGGCACTATTTCGGAAATAACGGGGTTATTCATTTTTGGAATACATAAAAAAAAGACTGAAGCATACTGCAAAAAAGTATAGATACGTACATTACTAGAGAACACCTACAGCGTGGCGACGAATAACTGTTATCCAGGTTTTTTTGAGAAATAAAAGGGTCCTTTAAAGATTTTGCGAAAAAAGTATTTTATTGATAATTTTCCACAGATTTTACTTTAGTTGCATTAATTAGTTTTTAAATTGTAATCCTTATTTACATATGCCAGCAGTGTAAACTTTGAGAGAAAAGTTCATTTGGCACGCAAGTCTTTTTCAGGTGTATTTTTTCTTAGGCTTTGTATAAAAAAAGTACAAAAAAGAAAAAAACTGTATAAGGTTGGTCGAATGAATGACCGTCCTAGTCACCAGTTCCGAGTCTATTCGATTTTTGAGTATGAGGTCACCAGTTCCGAGTCTATTCGATTTTTGAGTATGAGGCCTTAGGTTGGACAGAAGGGGGAGTATAAGGGACTCAAAATGGAGAAAATTAGCCTATGGTTACAGAAGATATGGAATAAATTAAC
>NW_016195008.1:0-3083 GCF_001687245.7 Rhagoletis zephyria | reverse complement strand
GCCTTGTGCCTCGCTTCTAGTTGTCCGCTGTCAGATACATACATATGTGTATTAGGGTGCATCACTCTTTTTCATCGGAGATATAAAATTTATTATATTTAAAGACTTTCGCCAAAACGCTGAATCGATTTGAAAATACTTTCAAAAATCTCATTATTTTGATTCCGTTGANGTTTGAGCGGGAAGAAACTGAGAAAAAAATGCTCGGGAACATTTCCTTGAAAAAAAAAATGCGAACAAAACGTTCTCAAGAAAAATAAAATGAGAACGAAACTTTCTGGAACGTTTCCAAAGAGAATGAAATGCGAACGAAAGTATCGAGAACGTTTTCAAGGAGGATCACATAATAACAAAAGTCTGAGGAATGTTCTGCTTGAAAAAAAAAAAAACGAGAACAAAAATTTTGATAACTTAACGTTGAGAATGAGAGGGGGCGTCTACTTGTTAGAGTGGAAAATCGTTTTAATGAGAACCATCATTTATAGAGATCATTTATCATTAGGGTGAACTGTTGATTTATGCAAAAAATTTGCATTTTCTGTACAAGAAAAGTGCGTGCCTAAAGTTTTTCGTTGACTTAGGCATGTAATTTGCATAATTATTTTTCTTTTTTGATTAATTAATTCTCCCGACGGCTTTGTTCTAGTTTCGGTTCGGATTTTTAAGCGTTCTTGGGAGCGATACAACGAGAACGACATTTGGCTTCGATCATACCTTTTATTCTCGGTCCCTGTTTTTAAGCATAAATTCATTTCACCTGTGTTAACTTTTTGGAGAAAATATTTTTAAAAACTAATTTTATTTATACAAAACTCGATTTTTGCAGATCTTTTCAAATCGACCCAGCCCACGTAAATCTTAAATGAGCCACCCTAATGTACCTATATATATTTATACTATGGAATTTTTCTAATTTTAATTAACCGTCGCAAAATGGGGTAAAGATTTTTTTTCGGTATTAAAACGAAAAAAAATTTATTTCACATATGTACATTGAGTATATTTTAGGAATACATAGTATCCAAAAAAAAATCTAAAACATAATATCGCAAAATTTGAGTCAACCATTAGCGTCCTCTTTTCAAGATGGTGTACCAT
Source organism: Rhagoletis zephyria (assembly GCF_001687245.7). Lineage (NCBI taxonomy): Eukaryota > Metazoa > Arthropoda > Insecta > Diptera > Tephritidae > Rhagoletis > Rhagoletis zephyria. The sequence goes on along the minus strand of NW_016195008.1, from coordinate 1,985 downwards.
CGTCTGAAAATCACAAATAAATGCCTTTCTTATTTAAAGGAAATTTTTTTTTTATATATTTTTTTTTTGCGAAAATGCCAGTGCTTTGAAGAAAACGACATGAGTTTTCATGCAGTTTAGTTATGAGTTTTAACTTAGGAACGGGACATCGAACCAAAAAATCTTTATGTAGCACTATAAACAATGTTATAAAGAATTTGTATTATAATTCAAGCCAAATCCTCGCCAAAAAAGTCGTTTTGAGAAAAAAGCATTTCCCTCGTCCAGGTGAAGACATACTTAAGCCTAAGGCGACCCTTTTATTGAAGCCTTTTAGTTGGTAGATTTTCGCCAAGTTTAAGCCAGACGGTCGTTGTGGCTGAGTGGATAGAGGTGTATATTGCCATTCCGAAGGACCTGGGCTCGATCCCTGGAAGCAGAGCCCTGCTGGAAGCACAGGAAGAGGAAAGACCTCATGTGCGATGGAATGACCAGGTGGAGAAGGGCTTGGTTCTACTTGGCATTTTTAATTCGCGTGAGTTGCTTTGTTGAACTCGGCCAAAATCGCTTAGGCGGTTACAGCGCCATTAAAGAAGAAGAAGAAGAAGATGTATGTACCATTGTAGACTCATCAAAAAGCGTAAAAATAATTAATTGTAAACAACCAAACATAAACAACACTCCCATTTGGAGGCGTATAAATTCGAAGTGTTGAATAGCACGGGTAATTAAGTTAATTTTGACAACTTACTTAATCAAGAGTAGGAAAAAATCAAAGAACTTATGACTCTTAAATAAAACCAAATGATTTAAATTAATGAGCAGCAATTACAAAATTACCAAATTCGATTTTTTTTTGGTTGCCAGTGATGCAATCGCTTCGATTTCATAGGCATTGTCTTAGCTGCCTATTTGTGCCTTAGCCGTTTAAGGGTTTTGTTGACAATCTGTTTTTATAATTTTTTCACTTTTAAATCATTACATATGTATGTATGTACATAGTAACTGTAGCGTGGGCTTGCGTCGTTTTTTGGCGATAAGTATTGCTTAAAAAAAATATTTTTAGATATGCACAGATATCTCAGCTGAGAAACACGAGTACATACCACAGAGTTTTAAATCAAAACAAAAACAGTCACTGAACCTTTGGAGGCTGAGAATTTCACGTAATTATAAAGCTTAGCTTTGCCTACCAATTTTTCATTTGGTCTGTTTTTTTTTTTGGTTTTTTTGCGGTTGAGTAGTTGATCAGCTGGCCCGTTTCGGCGATGGGAGTATTGACTGCTCAGGGCACTCAAAGTTCATGGTTCATTTCGCTAGTTTGTAGTTTTTTTTTTGTAACATGCTCGCTCGCTCATTCATCTATTGTTGGTTTATTTGTGGTTTTTCGCATAGGTCGTTTTGCCTTTTTAAAGTATTCTATTTCACATGACGTTCACTCGCCAAAGCCAGTCAGGCCAAAACTGAAACTGAAGTTGTGGTAGCGAACGCGCTGGACACTCCCACCCACACGCCGTTGAAAAAATAAAATACATATTGACATAAGTGGTTATATATATGTACATACATATGGTAAGTATGTATTAGCATATGTGCTATATGTACATAAACATATGATGTATGTATGTAACTAAGTGTATCTAAGTTGGAATAAAACGGCGAGTGGCGGCACTTACGTCGGTCGTTGGCCATTTCCACCAGCGCAGTGGCGGGTGGGTATAAAGCACGTTCTGCTTGCGCTCTGTTGTTGACATTCGTATATGGACATTTAAATAGACGCACATATGGATATGAACACAGTGCATTTAACTATTTGCCTCATTAATTTTTCGCATATCGTGCATGCATACATACATACATATTAGGGTGGTCTTTAAGATATCAACATCTAATTTTTTTATGGGGCACCCTTTGTTTTTGTTTCTAAGTACAAAATAAAGACATTCAAGAAAATTTCAAAATTTTAAACACAATTCCAGCTGTCGCTAGCAGGATTTGAAAATGTT
>NW_016195006.1:0-3083 GCF_001687245.7 Rhagoletis zephyria | reverse complement strand
TGTCATTGATAAAATTAGAGCGAGAGAAAGTTTTTCTTACAAAACCTTTAATTATTGAATCATNGGCCTATGGATGCGGTTTGGCAATGTTATATTGCGTCAAAATCTCATTCGGAGACACCAGGATTGTGTCGTGGAGTACAATACCTAAATACCTTCGTTGGCTCATTGAACGCTTTACTTTACAGCGACTTGGCAGAATCAAGAGGTCTCCACGAATATCGACAAATACATTTCGGCATTTAAGGGAATTTCGTCTCTTAACATTGAATTTCTGTAGTCCAACGATTCTCACCCATTTTGTCTTGTTGGCGCCAGCGAATGCAGAACAAACATTTCTTCAAATTTAAAAAGTAAAAATTTCACTACTAACAATTTAAAAATGTTCTTAAAACTTGCAAAGAAATTTGGAAAAGAAATATCACTGTTTTTGTTTTTAGGAGTAGGGTGGGAGTGTCATTGATAAAATTAGAGCGAGAGAAAGTTTTTCTTACAAAACCTTTAATTATTGAATCATGCTTCTAATTAAAATTTTTGAAAGTGAACTTCAAATTAAAAGCAATTTTAAAATGAAATGTATAGAATTCTTTGACATTTAAACACTGAAAATGGTCACAAAGTCACAAATATAAAAAAATTTATTGGCTCCTGTGTATAATGATGTGTACACTCATGTTAAAATGAATAACACTTTTATTTTTTATGAACTATATTTTATTTATATACCAAAATATTGTTAAAAACAAGAACTCAGGCGTTTTTTATTATTTTCTGTTACTTACATTCATAATTTTGCTTTGAATAAAAATGTACCGAAAAGTACTGATGTTTTTAGCATGAAAAAGTCGAATGTACTGATTCCGCGCATAAAAAATCTGGCAACCCTACGCAGAAGAGAAGGGGAATTCCTTTCTGCGTACACTAATTCGATTTTTGTGAAAACTAAACAAGGCATATATAAAGTATATATACTAAAAAGGCAACTAAATTTCCTATCGATTGAGATCAAAACTTTTAAAATCGTTTTTAAGAAGTTTTGATTTAAAAAATTGTTTAATTTGTACTTTGGCCCATAATAACTTTTGTAATTGTTGTTTCCGCAAGAAAAGAGTTATAACGTTATACTCACCTCAATGAACTCTATCGATCCCCATATGGTTTTTTTTAAATTTGAGAATCGAAGCTGTTCTGCATTTATGATAAAATTTTGCTCAACTTCTGAAATTTGACAGAAATGCAACTCTGAACAAGTAAGAAAGTCTAAGTTCGGGCGGAGCCGAACATTAAATACCCGGCGCAAGTATTAAATATATGTTGTTTCACCTTTCCGAAACCTACCGCTAGATCAGAGGTTCCCAAACTTATTTTTCTCGTGGACCCCTTTCAAAACTTTACAGGTTTCCGTGGACCCCCTGGTGCTCATTTCTAACATATTCCCAAAGCTCATCAAAAAATGTGAAGATTCAGAGACTAAATTCGGAGTGGCAAAAATAAAAATAAAATATTTTCTTGTGTTCTATTTATTAAAAATAATGTGATCACACACTTGCAAGTTTTAAAAAATAGAGCACGTAAAGCCATGAAAGAACTATCTCGCTCTGAGGAGTTATATTTTTTAAGAGCACTAAATAAACTCCTCACATGGTCGGGTCACTCATGAATTTGCATGTGATGTATTTTTCAAATAGTATATTTGTGTTGATCGCATATTTCATTTTATCGCTCCGAGTTTTAAAGTGATCCCAAAAATATTCGTCACTCGCATATTTAAAACATAAAACTTTAAACAACAAAACTGCAAAGCTTTTTATTTTTTTATTTCATTTTCATTTATTATTATAAAGAAAATTAGTAGAATCTCTTCAACAAAGGTAATGGTGGCGTACTATCCCTGCAGGGAAAGCTACTAGTTGTGAACTAGAATTCTACCAGTTTGCGTTTTAGCCCAACTAGTTCACGTTCTATCCTTTTTCAATGTTAGCGACTGGTATTTTAATATTGCGATGTCCTACGAAATGTCAATTGTCAGGCTATGTATCAGCATCTACTAGTAGAAATACTAGTAGCATCATACCAGTTGATGAGATAGTCTGCCAATTCATCCCCTATGAAAAGCATTAGTATACCTTTTTGCTCGCTTCGCTCCAACAGTCGCAATGGCCGACAGAGCAAAGCACTCGCGTGGTATGCCTGAGGTACCAGGTTCAAGGCGCAGGGAAATTTTTTTTATTATTATTTTTTTTTTATAATATTTCTTTTATTTGTATTATTTATTTAGGGGTTTTTGTTCTTAAATTTAATAAAAAAAAAAAAATGAATCTATTGGGTGGGGAGAGCCTCTCGCTCCTTTCCATTTCGTTTCGACAAAAAATAAGTACGAAAGGATGTAGTAAAATTTTATTTAAAAAAAAAAAACAAAAACATGATATCATGAGATCATTACAACGTACACCAGCAATCAACAATTTATCACAACCAAAGTACAGAGGATTTTCCACAATACATGTACCTTTTTTGTTCCTTATAGAAATACAGTTTATACTAAATACATCAGAAAACATAAAAATTAAATTTCTAAACTTTGTGCAAAACTCGGGAAAATGCAATACTTTTGCATACAAATTCGCAACTTTCTATTCAGACTTTTTTATAAAAATGTTGAAAATGAATATTGCAGCCCATAAAAATTTAGTTGATTTTTGGTATTGTTTTTACTGAGAGTTTCTTCCATACAAACTATGTTCGACATTTTTTTGTATGTGGAAGACACTGTTAGCAAAAAATAAATATTTAATTGCAAAAAATCAACGAAATTTTCTGGTAACTTCAGACTTGCACTTTACTAATTGGCTGAAAAGCTACATTTTCAAAATTTTTCTAAAAGATCTGATTAGAAATTGTGATCAGATGAAAGAGTCTCCGAGCCAATAAGTTTGTATCGCACGGTACTTATAAGTAATCTTGGTTTCACGAAAGAAAAAAATTAAATACAAGGTACTATTAAAATATCAGTCATTTGCTTCGTTGATGTGAGCTTGTTTTAAAACTTCTGGCTTTTGCTTAATATAATTGTAAAACTCTGT
>NW_016195005.1:0-3083 GCF_001687245.7 Rhagoletis zephyria | reverse complement strand
TGGTAGCCATTTCAACTTCTGGGTATTTCTTTTGCTTCCCCACATTGTTTATGTTTCTGATTTCATCCTTTTTGTTATGATTTCTTTATCGTTGCTGAGTTCTAGTTTTGATGATACTTTGATAAAGTTTTTACATTGTGGACATTTATTTTTTCATATTTCAGCATACCAATTTGGCTCTTTTTCACGTATTTATACTTTGACATTCAACAAATCGGCTTAGTTGTATATTGTGAGGATCTTAAAGTTTTGAATGTATCACACCGTAGATATGGCTCATTCCACGGTAATCGATACCGAATGAAACGAAAAGAAACTAAAGAATATGACTGTATTTTTTTCTAGTAAGTAATAGTAAATAAATCTTACTTTCAAGACTGAAAGCCAAAATTCTGAAATTCATCTCAAAATCAGATATTTTTTTACTTTAAGTTGTACCATTTACAANAATCGGCTTAGTTGTATATTGTGAGGATCTTAAAGTTTTGAATGTATCACACCGTAGATATGGCTCATTCCACGGTAATCGATACCGAATGAAACGAAAAGAAACTAAAGAATATGACTGTATTTTTTTCTAGTAAGTAATAGTAAATAAATCTTACTTTCAAGACTGAAAGCCAAAATTCTGAAATTCATCTCAAAATCAGATATTTTTTTACTTTAAGTTGTACCATTTACAAACCCATATGAGAGGTTAATTTTTTTTTTTAATTTACAAGACTGATTTTCGTAGTCTGTTACCTTTTTTACATTGTTTAATCCGTCAATGGAGAGAAAAATTCGTTAGCATTGTAACGGCGTAATTTTAAAATTTTTCGGGCAAGTACTAAATATTTTAATGTCACGCCCGTCACAAAATACACAAAATAGTTATTTTGTGAAGGAAAACACATCTTGGACAATGTAAAAAAGCTGACGAAAGTAACGCTATGACGCAGGGAAATATGTGCGAATTGCTTCTATTTTCAAAAAAAAGAACCGATTATGTTGGTCACGCCCGTGAAATCTATGATGCTGACGGGTGCTAAAGAAGCTGGAATGGTGAACTGTAAGAGCTTTTGAAAGACATGAATACAGTTAAGCGTTTAAATACAGCAATTGCACTGGCATGGCTGATGACTCTGTGGTCAGTAAATTCAGGGATGTAAAAAAAAGCAGGTGCACCCACAAACACGCTCGGAGGAGAAAGATCAGACGGACTTGCCTAGATTTCGTCTGGAAAACTAGCACAACTTCGCAAAGGAAAGTGAAAATTGGCGAATATTTTTATTTTCTCAGCTCAAACCGACAAACGATTGTGGTGTCAAGTAATAAGAAGAAAACACGATCACCGTATATACACTATATAGCAAAACTGAGTATATGATGACTTTTTTTTTAATATTTGCAAGGTATGTATTTAAGTTACATTTGTTTGTTATTTCTTTTATAAAAATATAGTGCGTGTTTTAACCAAAACCATAAAAATAAAATTTTAAATTTTTATACCGAGCTTAGAATGTTAAGAAAATTTTCATCAAATCTTTAATTTTTTGGGTATAATTTTTTTTGGTAACGGTTTTTGCGAGTTTTTCCTTACAAGGAGTGCAATTTTAAAAATAAAGCGTGGAGTTTTTTAAATTTCCTTTGGAAATAGTTTTTCCCATTTTATTCCATAAGATATTAATGCTTATTTTGAAATGAGTGCAAAAAGCCTTAAGGTTTATGTAAAATAATATATTAAAATTTGGTCAAAATTATATTCATACAACTAAAGATTACTACGAAATCGGCCTTTCACGGATGTCGTTTTGCTTTATTTTAATATGCGCGAAGTTGAATTGAATATTTACCACTATAAATTACTTTCGTTGACGTTTATAGTGAGTTCAACTACGTTTCTGATTGATCTTACTTTTTTCCCCCTCAGTGAATGTATGTTTCTGCATGTGCGTTTCCTTTCAATTCTTTTGTGAGCAAGTGATATTTATCAAATACACCAATGCTTCCAATGCTTGAAGATACCTACATATATGTACATATCACTAGCCTGCAGAATAACACTATTAATTGATTAAAACAACCAACTTCTAGTTAGTTTGTAATAAAAAATAAATAAAAAAAGTAAAAAATATTTTAAATATTATTTTTTCTAATAAATATTTTATGTCCAAAAGTAGTTAGCTACAAGTTAGTTGACATCTAATGATGAGGAAACCAGTTCTCACTATTTTGCGGCCATCGCCCTTCAGAAGAGTTAGTTACGGCCAAAGGAAATAGTTAATAAATAGTTACCACTAGTGGACTGCTAGTTAGTTAATAGTTAGCTATAAACTAGTCCCATTTCCTGCAGGGTAGCTTACAGCGTATAGCTGCTAAGTGCAAAAAACTTATTATAACCATTTCCTACAAGAATTTCGCAAATCTTGGAATACTACATTTTGCGTGTTTAAAGCAAAGCAAAACTCCATACGGATAAGAAGACTTCGACCGTTATTAAAGGACTTCGTATTATTATGTTTTTTTTTTTCAGATTTTCGTTGCCTCTTATGAACTTAGCAAATTTGCCTTTCATCGAATATAAACGAGAAAAAAATGAAACAAGAACCTTAATCGAAACGATGCATTTTTAATATCCCCCGCTTCCCATATCAAAATATGAGTTTTCATAAAATGTGGACTAAGCAACTTTTCACTCTCAGCTAGCGATATGTACTTATGTATGTGGCACATAAACGAATTTTAGTTTTCGTGTGACACATGTAATTAATGAAAATATCTTCAAACTTTACTTCCAAGATACGTACATAGATCCTACCCAAATGGCGCTTTGCTCAAAGTCTCATGAGCATTTTCTTTCAAATGCAACGATATATTCGTACATGCATACATATGTATGTATGTAGAGTAAAATATGTATTAAATGTTTTCGGTATTTGTTGTTTCATGGCTACGGGCTAAACTTTAGCATGTGTAACTCTAACTTTTGCAATTTTCACGGTATTTGTTTCAATATGCCTTGCATGAGTATGTTACATACTGCGCTGTCGCGACCCTGCAGGAAATGGGACTAGTTTGTAGCTAACTATTAACTAAGTAGC
>NW_016195004.1:0-3083 GCF_001687245.7 Rhagoletis zephyria | reverse complement strand
AAATTCGAGCTTAGTTAAGTGAGAAAGCCTTTTCTCTGCGTTTGCTATCGTAAAGCGCATCAATTAAGCCGACAGCCGCTTCACCCGCTTTCAATCCAGTTCGCTGTTGGCGTGGCAACCCCGGCTTCCGGGTGTGTTTGTATGTGTATAGATACTTGTGCTTGACTGCATAAGTCAATCGCGACTGAGTGTTTGTGGGTGTGCTTTTTGCCGTTTGCATTTCCTCCGAGATTTCTAATTAAATAAATTTGATAGCGTATATAATGCTCGCTTAAGTCGAGATTTTTATGGCTGCAGCTTTTGCATTGTTGGCTTTATTGTAGGTACTTACTGAATGAAGTGCATGTGCTTACTTATATTGCGACAGGTTGTGAGCTTAATGAAAGGTATGTAAGTGGAGGAGACGTATAAAAAACTTCTGTAGGCAGATGTGAAGAAATTAGTTTTCGTGGGAAAATTCAAAAAAAAACATTAGTTTCATCATTTACACAATAACGATAGCCATTTAAATTTGCAAGAGAAAGAAATACTTGGCAGGATAGTTATATGCTACCACGGACCCTCACAAACTATATAGTACGAGCAACTTTACTGGTGGTGTTATGAATCGCGCCGCCATATTTAGAGACTTTTAACGACAATTAAATTTAACTTGAAGACGACGATATTCGAATCATTGACATTGAATTCTAATGCTGTATAATATAATACTAATTTGGGTGATTTATGAGATGGAAAATCGAAAAACGAAGTTGGTAAAAAAGTTCAGATACGATATACGCACGTATGGATGTCTGATATAATAGAAAATCGCTCTCTTTAGGAACCTTTAATCGATCATCTGTATATCAAGGGCCTATAGTAAACATTTTCACAAAACTCCACAATTAAAAAAAAATCGATATAAATTCAAACATTGGTTTAAAAAAATCGTTTTTTTTTTTGTTGTGTATTTTTGGTGTCAAAAATTTAGTCATTGGGATTTTTCTCATGTTGGGTTCGCGGTGAGAGCGAAGGATACCGGTGTCCTCAAATACGTGCAGGCTTGGTATGAGGATCAAAAACCGCAGATTACTGATGTCATAATTATGGAAGTAAATCGACGATGCCAAACTTTCTGCAATAGGCTCAAAGAAAGGTGCACGTGGGTACCTGTTATGGGCACTCGCATATGAAACATCGTAAGAGATATATTGCTTGCGTAGACCAATTATCGCAGAAGAAGAAGATATACGATATAAAAGACGAGATATCGCATACTTGTTTTCGTATACCTGGCTTGGAGTTTAACAACCATTTTTCATATTTATTTTTATTTTTATATTTCGAGTAAGGAAGAAGTTGTGTAATTCGAACAAACGTTGTTAACCTTCGGATGCCCAACAGGTTCCCCAGAGACCAATGACGTTTTAAATGATGCGACATTTTAAGCCTGTTCGGAGCCTTAAGCCCTGGCAGCTAGTGCTCCTTTTTACCATCTTACCTCCCTTTTATTAGCTCGGAATGTAACTATGTAATATTGATGCGCCTAAAAGATGCAGCGATTTCTGTTCTCAGGTTACATACCTGATGACAGTACGAATGGCAATTACAATAGGGAGGTTTTAGTTTTTTAAACTATAATTTTATTACGATGCAACTTTACAAATATCCGGAAGCAAATATGCGACCATTTCGTTTATTATTTGTGAAATAATAATTGTATTATTATTTTTCATTTAATAAATAAATAAATAATTCTTTTCGACCTAAATGTCGCAGCCTTTGTGACATCCATAAATGGAAAAAAGGTGCGAAGATATTAGAAATCAAATTATATCAGTCAATATTTCGAATGAAGCGCCATCTACCGGGACTATTTTTTTTGTAAATATATTTCCTATTATGTATCTAATACGCGTCGGATCTTGTTTTCGTCAGTAAAGTTTCCTAAACCTCTTCGTTTTGATACCCATATTGCAATATTTAATTTATCTTATCAATTAGTAAATTAAAATTTTCAAACATGTGGCAACTTCCACAAAAACATTTTCGGCTGTAAGCCTTCTTAAATCTCTTTCTTTTGACAGCCATATTTCAATATTTTGTTTATCTGATCAATTTACTTAAACGGCAATTTTCAAACAGGTGGCAACTCTCTAATTTTTTCTTTCTATATTTTAAGTTAGAACATTGACAATACATCGGTGATAACTGCATTCAATGCCATTGCGTCAGTTTTAGGGTGACAAACATACATGACAGACAGACAGACGGACAGACTGAAAAAAATCGAAAAAATTTTGATTTGGCATCTATTGCTCTAATAAAGATCGGCCATACTAATTTTTATTTTTATCAATTTAGTAACCGTGTTTTTTCCATCTGTGGTCAGTAGGCAGAGCTAGGCGGTTTATTTGAGCAATGTGGTTTGAAGTATATCCGGAGAAAACAGAATTAGTGCCCTTTACGGCCAGAAATAAGGTTCCTAGCTTTGAATTACCAAATCTGAATGGACAAAATATACGATTATCTAAATAAGCATTGTATCTGGCAGTCATACTGGATACTAAGCTTAGTTGGAAAATAAATATTGCAGAGAGAGTAAAGAAAGCGAACATTACTTATTTTTCCTGTAAGCAGCTTTTTGGAAAAACTTGAAGTCTTTAACCAAAAGTGGTACTCTGGATATATACAGCGGTTCGTTCCCTGGTATGGTCGACTGCCTTGAAGAATTAGGCAAAGTTCAGAGGACAGCATGTATCGGGACCACGGGGTCAATGAGAAATTGCGCTGCAAACGTCCTCAATGTTATTGCAAACCAATTTCTTATTGACCCTCACATAATGCTGGGTATATGAAAAGAAAGAACGATCAGGTATAGCAGTAAAATTTCTCAATTCCCACCTAAGATGAGACTGGCTACCGATTACAAGCGACATAAAGTTTCACATGACCCCGAACATTCTACCGTCGACAGCCGGCTGGGACGGTGAACTTGTTACCGTCCGTACACCGATGGCTCCAAAATGGAACGCGAAGTTGAAAATAATCGATGCAAGTTTTTTAATTTAGTAAGAAGAATTAAAGACAAACCCAGAAAA
>NW_016195003.1:0-3083 GCF_001687245.7 Rhagoletis zephyria | reverse complement strand
GAATTGCGAAGAACAAAAAAAATCGTTAGTCATGATGGGGTGCAAAAAACAACAAAAGCAAAATGCTTAGGCACGCGCATGTCAAATTAAATATTTAGATTGATATCGTACTTGCGGTATGCGCCAATCTTTTTAAAATTTTCATTTCTCCAACGCTTATGTGGCATGCAGCGAATTCAGGGTATGGCGCATGATGCATGGATACAAATTTTAAAAACTATTCGCAGCTGGTCGCTTCAGTTTATTGGATTTTCTCTGGCATTGANCGTCAACTGCACAAGCGTATATTAATACAATATATATATGTATGTACATAAAAATTGATGATCGTTAGCATGCCGCATGCTCCTCAATTTCTACAAACACCATGGCTGCCAGGCAATTTTTCAGCACCTGCCACGCACCGCAACCCATAATTAAGCAATCAACAGTTCATCAATTGCAAGCGCGCTGCCAGCGCACAACTAACAGTGCTTAAAGCTTTCATATAGTTTTTTTTTTACAGTTACCACATGTTATCCATGCGATCATTGTGGTCATTGTGGCACACCAATTTTGTGAATTTGTGGTTTTTGCATTGCTTTCGCACATCCACATCCACTGACTTGGCGACGAATGTCCCAGATGATGGCAAGTAGTTTGCTTCAGTGGTGCGAGTTATCACTGGTGCAGTGTGTCTCTCCATGCCCCAAACCGGGAAATCCAGTATTCCAATGTATGGTAGATGCCTGTAAAATATATTTATGAGAATGTATGATTGGATTTTTTTTAAATTATGCACAATTGGGTTTTGCATATATAGCTTTTGGTGTAAATTTGCGAAAAACTCCAATTGTTGACCCACAAAATGCGATGTTGGTTTCTTAATATTTCACGCTTCAATTTGTCTTGTAAAACTTTAGGTAAGTGATTCGCTAAATGTCAAATAATGCGGTCGTGGTAAAATCGTGATCACAACCCCTCATTTCATAATCAGGGAACATATATTACAGCTGATTTTAAATATTTTTTGAAGTGAAACTCCTTTAGCGGCGGTTGGTTGGTTGGGAGTAAATTGGCAAATTCAACGGAAATTGCACGCGGAAGTGGTTGGAACGGAAACCAGTATGCACATGGTATTAATTTACCAAAAACCTACTTATATAGATGAAGAAAAGGATAAAAGCAAAGAAGCCAAAGAAGCCTAGAAAGTTACGAAAAGCCCAAACATACGTCTTAGAGGCGTAGGCGGCTTGTCCAGCGCTATCCAGCTGGTGGATATCTCCAAAGTAGGACTCCAAGGGCTCCTTAGGTTTGCCAAAAGCATTGAAAAACCTAAATGAAACCTACTGCAACTCAACTCAAGCTTCGATCTTCATCTAGCATGGCTAGGTACCAAAAGGTATTTTCGAGGGTCGCACCCAGTCGAATTATCCGCACCTATGAAATTGAAAAAATCATAATCGTCGTTGATAGCCAAGCCCATTAGTCGCTTGAAGTCATATTAATTAACATTAAGCTTTTTTGGCTACCAGCTCACAAGTTAATAGAGAGAGACGAGATAGAAAACAGACTACCCATATAGTCGGAACACAGTGTACGATTTGGGAGTGTCGATGGACAAAATCGGATATCTCTCTCGAAAGGAATAGAATAAAGCTACTGAAAAATATAGGTTACAAAGATGACATAATCGCCTGCAAGGGAAAAATAGTGGCATTCAACAATCATTATATTCTACCTCAAAAAAAATTTATTCAAAATAGAACTTTCAAAAAACAAATAATTTTTAAGCAAAAAACTAAACCACTTTAATTCTTATATAAACATTTAAGATTATCGTTAATTTTCTCATGATCCAATGATCGGGTTTAAATCCAATTAGTATGGGACCACCTGTGAAGTAACACCTTTCCTTAAAAAAAAAAAAATAATTATTGAAATCGGTTAACAAAAAAATATATATTCCGACGAATTGATAACCTTATCCTTTTTTGTGAAAGTTGACAAAAAATCGATGGATGCGCATTTTTTGAATTGCAAAGTTACGTCTAAACTTTCAACTTTTTAATCAGATTTTTCAAAATTTTCAGATTTCTTTTCGAGTATACTGTTTTATAGCCCATTAAATTCTAGTAAGTAAAATGCAAGTTCTAAGTTGTTAAAAAATCGCGTTGATTGTTGTTATTTTTTCTTTGAGTGTATTACGCATTTATTCCATAAAAAAAAATTTCGACTATACTTTGTGTGGAAGAAAATGATAAAAAAATTGCCAAAAATCGACGCAATTCTCAATAACTTATTATGTTATAATTTAATGGGCTACTAAACCGCATACTAAAAAACTCTGAAAAATGCGATTAAAAATTTGAAAATTTAGGTGCAAATTTGCAATTTAAAATTGAACAACTTTTGACAATAAATTTGAATTCTTCGTAACAAAATAAACAAGAAAAGTCCATAAAATCGAAAACCCAAAATTTTCTTGTTGGAGCTACATAGCTAGGTAGCAAAGTATTAATTTTTGTCTAAGGTTAATTTTTCAACCAAATATTTTGCAGGTTTATATAGTGGCTATATAAGGGCACTATTTTTCCCTTGTAGGCCATTATGTCAGCTTTCGAATCCATATCTACGTACCGGGAGATAATGTGTAGAATTTAGGTACCCTGCAGTGAAAAGCCAAACCAGTTAGAAAATATACTAGTTCATTAACTAGTATGTGCCTACCAGTTCGACAATTTCGAAGAACTTAGGCGATTAGCGACATCTGCCTTTGAATTGCCAAAGCCAAAAATAAAACGCAATTAATTGCTTTTCTTACAAATGTCGGCTGTGGCGTCACGTGAAGACTACTGGTTCTGGTTCTGAAATCGCAGGTTCGAGGCCGCTTGGAGGTGGTTAAGATTTTTAAAGTTAAATAAATGTAAGTAAAAATAATTTATTCAATTTATAAATAAATAACAAATTTGAAAATCTAATTGCGTTGCAAAAAAACATTTAGGAAGAAATATAAAAACAAAGAAATTAAACAAAAATTTTTTTTATTAAAATAAAAAAATTACAATAAACAGCATAAACAAAAAAATAAATTTATAAAAAAT
>NW_016195001.1:0-3083 GCF_001687245.7 Rhagoletis zephyria | reverse complement strand
CACCGTTTTTCAGCTGCAGGATTCGCTCATAAATTATACAAAACGCTTGGTTACGCTTACTGAAAAGTGTTTGTATTTTTTATTAAATTTACATAAATTTAATTTTCTTTAAGCAACAATGGAAAATTTTTAAGAAACATTTGGTGGCATTGTGCGCTCTATGCCCTTTCTTTTGATTGTTTAGCGTTTTAGATAAGCATCGACAAGTAGGCAACAGCTCTGTAGCGCGGCCGATGCACCGCAGCGGTTATGCTGGTGAGGGTGACAATGATAGTGACAAGCGTTTTGGCTGCACGGTCGTTGGGCACGCGCGTCAAGTAAGCCACCTTGATGGCACGTCTAGTCCTTCCAAACACCACCGCCACCTTCGCCTACAACTTGCAGCGTTCACTTCCCCTTCAAGGAGCATCAAAAGAAACACGATGAATAAATTAACTTTGCCAACTGCCGCAACCTGGAATTTCTATTGCAATGCCTCGACAATTGTCAGCGCACTAACAAAAACCACATAATTTCATTTATTTTATTGTCGCGCACTCGACTTGACTGGCGGTTGAAGTGCACTTGAGCCCTGCTCGACGGCAACCCTTGCGACGGCCGCGTGCCATATGTCTACGCGCAGCGCATGCGTTCTAAGTCGTCGGCAGCGCGGACAGTATTGTGCAAATTAACGCCCGCAAGCCAGCGCGCACGATTAGCAATGTCGCGCACGCGCTCGAAGTATTGCAAAGCTACGCTCGTTTCAAAAGCGGCATATCCTGCTTGAGCGCATTTCATCGGTGGCTGTTGGTGCGCCCACAATTCAATGCCTTTGTCACTGTTGTTAATTTAGCATGCACTGTGGCATTGTTGTTGCTTACAGTGTGGCGGTGGTGGTTGCGGCGCGTGCATAATCGTCGCTACTGGCCTAATTTAAATTATTGTAATTAATACAATGCTATTGTGCGGTTGGCGGTTGACCAGTGTGTCCTTATCGTCCTGGCACACACACACACACACACAGATGGGTGTTGTTGAACACCACGAACGTGANTGTGCCATATGTCTGCGCGCAGCGCATGCGTTCTATGTCGTCGGCAGCGCGGACAGTATTGTGCAAATTAAC
The DNA here is from genome assembly GCF_001687245.7 of Rhagoletis zephyria. Classification (NCBI taxonomy): domain Eukaryota; kingdom Metazoa; phylum Arthropoda; class Insecta; order Diptera; family Tephritidae; genus Rhagoletis; species Rhagoletis zephyria. The sequence continues at coordinate 1,978 of NW_016195001.1, read as the reverse complement.
GCCCGCAAGCCAGCGCGCACGATTAGCAATGTCGCGCACACGCTCGAAGTATTGCAAAACTACGGTCGCTTCAAAAGCGTCATATCCTGCTTGAGCGCATTTCGTCGGTGGCTGTTGCTGCGCCCACAATTCAATGCCTTTGTCGTTGTTGTTAATTTAGCATTTACTGTGGCATTGTTGTTGCTTACAGTGTGGCGGTGGTGGTTGCGGCGCGTGCTGGCCTAATTTAAATTATTGTAATTAATACAATGCTATTGTGCGGTTGGCGGTTGACCAGTGTGTCCTTATCGTCCTGGCACATACACACACACACACACACACACACACAGATGGGTGTTGTTGAACACCACGAACGTGACCACAAGCTATTTAATGACATTGTACGTTGGCTTTCATTAATTCATTTGTTGGTAAATATGTACTTATTNGCATTGTACGTTGGCTTTCATTAATTTATTTGTTGGTAAATATGTATTTATTTAATTATCAATTAATGGTGGAATGTGCGAGTTGTAACTAATTTCGATGTTTTGTCTAAGCGATGTAATATTTTCGGGTTTTACCGCATACCGAGTGCCAAAAAAGATTTGTGGCTCAACAAAATACGCTGCCATCACAAATTTGCAAACATAATTCAATAATATGCCCTAATTGCACTATTCTTGCAAGTCCCAACACATAAAAACAAACAAAAAAGTTTTAGTGAACATTTATGGCCTGCAAGATGAAATTTCTTCTATAAAAAATTCGACTCAATTACTCGTACAATCGCCAACAATCCCAAACGCTTCTTCGCGCATTTGCTACTCCTGCACCACTGACCAATTCATTAACCGTTTCACAAACCGCAAATGCCACCCGTTGCCATTTAGTTATGGTTCGTTTCGGACTGCNATCACAAATTTGCAAAAATAATTCAATAATATGCCCTAATTGCAAGTCCCAACACATAAAAACAAAAAAAAAAAAAAGTTTTACTAAACATTTATGGCCTGCAAGATGAAATTTCTTCTATAAAAAAATTCGACTCAATTACTCGTACAATCACCAACAATCCCAAACGCTTCTTCGCGCATTTGCTACTCCTGCACCACTGACCAATTCATTAACCGTTTCACAAACCGCAAATGCCACCCGTTGCCATTTAGTTATGGTTCGTTTCGGACTGCTATATTTTGCCAACTGAACTGCCACGTGTGATGCCTCTACTATCATTAATCATTTTGTTGAATGCAATGGATNACCAATTCATTAACCGTTTCACAAACCGCAAATGCCACCCGTTGCCATTTAGTTATGGTTCGTTTCGGACTGCTATATTTTGCCAACTGAACTGCCACGTGTGATGCCTCTACTATCATTAATCATTTTGTTGAATGCAATGGATCATTGCTCATTACAGTTCTCAATCTGATCGACTGCTGCTAATGAAAATCTTAGCACTCAACACCTGGCATGGGTTCACTTGGAGTGGAAGATTGGATTGCCATTTGCAGCCCAACATCATTGCTAGAGCCTAAGTGAATTGGGTGACCAACAAGGGGTCCATTGAAAATACTAAGTAGTTAGTAGACATACTGGTAATTGAAGTATACATATATAAATACATATGTATATGTCAAATTACAAGAAATTTATGTGAATTGTCAAGTAGAAGTTCGGCACTGAAGCCGGCGATGTGTTTTTTGAACAACTTTAGCAAATTCGATTGTATGAGAAGTGGAGGTGCGACGTTCAACGTGATGTCTTCCAAAAGATGCCTCTTTCTACATATTTTACTTTCACTTTAATTTTCATTTCTTGAGTTTTGTATCACTTGACTTCTGAGTGAGTGGCCACCATTAAGAAGGCGGCATTATGCGTCTATTTGCCGATGCAAAAATATCGAGTGAGTTAGTTTTAAGAGCTCAATTATTGCTTTTAAGAATTCGTAAGGGTCTGATTATGCATACTTCGCATAACTTCGCACAACCATTTG
>NW_016195000.1:0-3084 GCF_001687245.7 Rhagoletis zephyria | reverse complement strand
TGTTGAAAGCGGTTTTGAAGTTAACAAATAGATGGTGAATGCCGATCCTATTCTCGCGGGTCTTTTCCATGGTATGGCGTATTGTCAATACCTTGTCTATAGTAGGTTTGGCCGTTCAAAGCCACACTGATAAGGTCCAATCTTTTCGTTGATGGTGGGCTTTAGTCTTTTACAGAATATACTCGATAGGACCTTGTAACCTATGCTTAGAAGGCTGATCTCGCAGTAGTTGGCGCGTATGGCGAGGTCGCCTTTTTTGTGGAATGGGCAGAGCACACTTAAATTCCAGTCGTCGGGCATGCGAATGGGAGTTATCATGTGGCCCTGTGGAAAAACTTTGTGATGAGTTTGCGCTTTGCTTATACAGTTTTCTTCATTCAGTGTTCACTTTTTCCACTTTATTTCGATACTCTAATTATTATTCCATTTTACCCCTCTTTTCTATTTCAGTTTTACTCGCTTTCTTATTATTCCACTCATTTCTACTCCATTTGAAGGCGTTTCACTCCACTCCATCCCATTCCATGCCATCATTTTCATCCCAATTAATTTCGTTTCATTCCAATTAATTCCGCCGCTGTTTTCAAATTCTTATCCCACTCCAGTTTTTTGCTCAGTGTAATACCTGCAACGATATTCCCTACTCACTCATCAATTTCCCAGCTAAAAATAAATAAATATGCCAGATATTTGGTAACGACGAATACCTATTGCGAGTGCGATAAGTAAAGGTTGGAAGGGAAGGTCATGCAACTATCGAAGACAATGCTGCGCAGGCGCACCTTTTCACAATAACACAACACTCACCACACTAACGGTGAAATGAAGACTACATAAGCAAGTAAAATGAGAAAATAAAAAGTTGGTTTAGAAAGCAGTGCCTTGTTTGAGCTGTTTTCTAACTTTGATTAATTGGATTTTTATTTTCTGCGAATACATTTTTTGCAATTTTGTGCGAAAGTTTTGTGCTTCTTACTGAAGATCCCCTTTTTCTACATTCAAATCCAGGAAAAATTCTGATTGTCCACAATGCATTAGTCTTAACACTCGAAATTTTACTACTCAATTTTTACCACAATTTTTTTTTTTATTGTTAAGATAAGTTTTATTTCCAAGTAAGTGCATGTACTACCGATAAGTTCATTCCTTTTTCTGCAATACTTTTTTTATCTCTTGCTTGTAGCTATGTATGATTTTCTCAGGTGCTTAGTTGCGTGGGCGATTTACACGCTTCAACGCCAATCCTTTCTTTCACCATTCTTCCGTTACGAAAAATGTGTAGCCAGTCAGTCAGTAAGCCTTCGTGGCGCGCCTTTGCTTCCCTCGCTGGATACTCGTTTGTACTCATGTTGCTAACGCTTGCCACCATGGCAACATTGTTGCTGTAAGTACGTGTATATTCGCAATACGATACTTTAAATTCTTGCGGCATGTATTTTCTCATAGCGACAAAAATCCATATACTCTAAGCGTTCGTGTTTGGCTAATGGGTGGGTGGCATATCCAATTTCTCTTCTGGTTTTTTTTTTTGTTTTTAATTTTTTGTCATCGCTTGCCAACATTTTTGTGCTCATCTGTCCTTTGCAGCTACCCAGTATCAGTGTTATCGCATTGAAGTGACCTGTGAAGTTTGTTGGCTGCAACCAGACGTTCCCATGTTACTTTTCTTGTTTTTTTTTTGCTCGATGCCTTCTATTAACTCTTTGTTTTTACCTTTTTGTAGTAATTTTATTCGCCTACAAACCTACTTTTACCAATTCAACTGTTGGCTAATATCCCGTTTGGTTGAATGCTTGTTTCAGTTGCACTTTTAATTGATTCGTCGCCGTTGTCATCGGCTGCTGCCCACATCCTCTTCAGCCAATTGTTCGATTTCTCCTTTCAAACTGCTTACTTTTATTTTAAATTCGTGCTTAATACATAGTTCACGAGATTTGAGGTTTAAATCCCCCTCGGTGCCTTTCTAAAAGGTGCGGCTATTTGGCAACGATTTGTGTCACCAATTTCTTTTCCCACCTGTGCAAATTTTCACTCAATTCAATTGCAGCAAGCAAATCGCCATAAATGATTTAATTATTGGAGGTTTAACTAAGTAAGTGTTGCTTTTATTTCAGCTTCACGGTTAGTTCAGCGAGTGTTTCAGTTGAAGACATCTTTGTCACATTCCTTTCATATTTCGAAGAGGAAAACATTCGAATTGTAAGTTAAAGAAGTAGGCTAATTTATTCGCTACAAAAGTTCGTGCGAATTTTTTTAAGCAAAATCGTGGAACAAAAATTTTAGGTACACATTTATAAATATGTATCTCTCTATATAACTAACGTATACCACCAAAGTATGCTACTCTGCTATAGCGTAGTGGGAACCAAACGTAGCACGCATGCTATGCTTTATAAAGCTCTATGCCACTTTTATATCGGTGAGAGATATCGTATTGTCCACGCGAGAAACTTTTTTCAACTTTCTATATCGCAACAAATAGAGAGCTTTTACTCTCTATAGATAGCTTTTCAAAGCCTCTTCCTTTGGGTATGTTTGAGGGCCAGTTTTTACTTAGATGACGTAAACTAATTTCATATTAAACTGCGGGCTGCCATTTGATTGGTCAGCCTTAGTTTAAACCACTGATGGGCATTGTCTTGCCCGTGGGCAAAGCTCTTTTAACCTTCCTATATATTCTGTATAAGCGCGTGCAGAGTAAAAGCTCTTAAAAGAGCTTTACCCGCGGGCAAAGCGGAGCCCATCGCCGGACTATACAAAATGCATATATAGCTGAAAGAGCTTTGCCTGCGGGCAAGCCAGTTCCCATCACCTTTATAGAGTCAGCTCGAGCAGCTCATATATGCTACAGTCTCCTCGGAAACTGCTATTGTAAATTGTAACTCAGCCCATAGCTCCTCGTCAAATACGCTCGCAAATTATCCCCGAAGGTGTTGAGAGACTTTCGCACGAGGGGCTTTAAATCCTATTGGTTTGTCCTTTTATTTCGTCCAACGTCATTGAGCAGGCACCTGTTCATCTTTCGTCAACAAGGTATTCAAGAAAACGGAAGGTGCCTGCTCCAGCTTACGCGTACGACTATGA
>NW_016194998.1:247-3084 GCF_001687245.7 Rhagoletis zephyria | reverse complement strand
CTAATAAAAATAATAATTGGCTAAATATAAGTCTAAGTCAACATCGTTTTACTTTAACATGAAATACTAAGATNAAAAGAGCATACCTAAAAAAATAAGACCGAAATGATATTTTAGCAATTGTTGCATAAGTAACATAACACCGACAAATTAAACATTGAGATTCAGTTTCAAATATACAAGTTTAAATATTATTGCGCTCAGTAATTTTCCAAATCAAACCCCGTCCAGCCATACACTTTGATTTAAGTTTTTTAGTTGTTATTATTTCGTCTTTATCAGGCATTTCTAAAAACATTCTTGACGTTGTTTTTAAATTTGGCGACATAAAATAATGTAATTAATCTTTTCTAGAATATGGAAATGATACACTGAGCGCCCTATTCTCACACCACTGACAAAACTCAGCGGCTGACTATTGCCTTTACTACTGCGCCTAATACTATGCCGCAAATTTATTTTAAGCTGTCGTATGAAAATTGTCAGTTTTATTGTTATGACCTACTGAGTAAATAAGTGATAACGGCGAAACAATGTTTATATTGTGTTTTAGGGGCAGTAATTGTGACAATAGTCATATCGTCGCTCGAATAAAGAAACAGTGTAAATGCCACATCCACTATTATTCGATAATTGCATCATTGTATAGACAATCCTTTAATCTACTAGATAAATCTTTAGTTTTCTTAAATATCTCTTTGGCTCACTAATTTATTCCCGAAAAACTAAATTGTATTTGTATGGTTTGTAATGGTTTATTAAAACTTCCAATTCGTTTTTCTCAAAACTATACTTTTCATGTCACACTATTTCATTATTCCAGCGACGATATGATGAATTTTGTCAGTGTTGTGGGAATAGGGTGGTTAGTTAGAGGAAAGTTTTATTATATGACAATTGAGAGTGCATATGCAAAAATTTCATAAATTAAATACAAGAAAATTTTTTATTCACAAGCACGAATAGGTATTGAAAATGCCATTTTAATTAATTTTATTTTAATAAGCTAATAAAGTTAAAAGACGAAATTCAAGGATGCGGTCGTGCGTATATTAGTCCGTAATAAATCGTCGCCTGGGTAAAAGATTGTCTTAAGCATATATATATTTTTTTTTTTTCAAAAATAAGTACTGCAACTTTTGAAAGATATTTAAGGATACCATTTAAAAGTATCTTTCCTATTCGTGAATTTTCTACATCATTTGCTAATTTTTTTTAGACGCATGTTGTTATATTACATAGTACTGAAATTTTTTAAATACGTTTTTAAATTAATTATGTCTTTGAAATTTCAAAATCCTTTAAAAAAACCTGCCATAAGATAGAAAAACTTACTCTTTTTGGCACTTAGTCTCGCGAATATATTTATTTTTGTGTACGCAAAACTGACTGTGGCACGGTGTAATTGAATAAAAACAATAACACAGTTGCCACCTGTTTGAATATTTCAGTAAGAGTAAATTAATGAAATAAAGTATATATTAAAATATGTGTGTAGAAAGAAAGAGGTTTAGATGGCTTACAGTAAAAATATTTTTGAGGAGGGTTGCCACCCGTTTCAAAATTTTTTATAAATTAAATATTGCAATATGAATATCAAACTAAAGAGGTTTAAAAATGCTTTCTGCTGAAAAAATTTTTGAGGCGGGTTGCCACCTGCTTCATAAATTTAATTAATTTTAGAAAGATAATACATTACTGCAATATGGATATTGAACTAAAGAGGTTTAAGAAGCCTTACTGCTGAAAATATTTTTGAGGCGGGTTGCAACCTATTTCGAACATTTTGTTCAATTAAATTGATAAACATGATTAAATTGATAAATTACGAATGGTATTTGAAAAATATTTGATTAAGAAATATTAGAAAGCTGTAACTTTTGTACAATTTTAGCCTTAAAATGTTAATTTGCGACAAAAAGTACCCAAATTACAAATTTGTTCATTGTCACTCGAAAAACTCGATATTGTTTTTTTTTTAACTTTGGGAATTTTGCAAATAGAATGTTCATATTAGAAGCAACGGACGTTGACAGCAAATTTTGCTATTTTGTAATTTTGTAATTTTTAAAATTTTGCGATTTTTTAAGTTTTTTCATAATTTAACATATTTCAAAATGTTAAACTTAAGCGGTGAAAATGTTGTTCTTGCCAAAACGAACGAATCTAATATAGAAAACTAGTGTGCCACCAAATATGTAATATGTACATACATAAGGAATAATATGTAAAAATCATTAATGCCAATATTTAATTATGTACTTTTAAATTTAAGGGTTTTTTAAGTTAAGGCGTGCTAGTAAACGTGTTAGGTGCTACGTGGCGTATACGTTACATTCGCGATTGCGGGTATGTGAGCACGAATGGTTAAGCTTTCGTTTAAATACATTTCGCGATGGAATCTTGTTGCCCTTTATTCAAAACTGAAGATAATGCATTGTCGATGATAAGTGTGCTACCATTTTCGCCCAAAAACACGTTTTTGTCGAATACATTCACGGAAATTTTCGTTTTCAAATTTGTATGGAACGTTTTACTTTTAAAAACGTTTTGACCCAGCTTTTGCACCTACAATATTTATTTAAATTTTGAGAACGAAAATTTTCAATTCAATTTCCAAAATCCAAGTTTTTGTTTTTGGTACTAAAATTTTCAAATCGTTTTTAAAAACGATCGTTTGATAAATGAATATGCGCATGTTGAAATTAAATCCTAAAATGCTATTTCTTCATTTTAAAAATATGCATTTTTAAATATGATATTCAAATTTTATTTTTATTAAATCACAACAAGTCATTTGGTATATACATACATTGTCAAAAATATATTGATATACA
>NW_016194998.1:0-203 GCF_001687245.7 Rhagoletis zephyria | reverse complement strand
TTAATAAACAAAATACAGATGTTTTACAAATACTATATACATACATACATACAGATGTTCCCGCCTTACTTCAACGCTGGGCCTGCTAGTTTTTCTTTACGCTGGTTAAACCCGGTAATTTAAAGGAAGAAAGTTTTAAATTATAATTTAATATCTCATAAGAATTTATTTTTGTAAATTATTCTTACCAAAACTTTTTTCGG
>NW_016194997.1:0-3084 GCF_001687245.7 Rhagoletis zephyria | reverse complement strand
TCTATACAAATTTATTATGTTTGAAATGCAACCGTGGACACTAGCTGGCGGAGAAACTTGCAAACTTGGAGAGAACTTATGAGCATTTTTTTTTCATACTATCTGATATTTTGAGTTATAATTCTCGCTGAATTTTCGACGAACAAACCTGTTGTCTTCCCAGAGAGTTTTGCTTTACATAGAAATTTGCGCTCTCTTATTTAAATTTTGACGCATTTCAGTGTTGTTTCTTTTAGTTCAAGTCGGCCTTCGGTTTTTGGAATTTAAAGAAGTTCTCAGCAAAAAAGATTGTTTAAAAAAAGACATATGTATGTATGTATATGTAGTGTATACATAGTGCTTGAAAATATCCACTTTTCCCTTACCTTAATTAAGGCAGAATTGATTATGCGCTTTCTGGGAAGACTATGGGCCGTATGAATAAAAATGAGCAATTGCTTTTTCTTAAAATTTCAGACCTCTTACTTGATTTATGCAAACAAAATTGAAGTAAAAGGTATTAAATTTTAAGCAAAACTAATTGCTTAATTTTTATGCATACGGCCCAATACCTGTAATATTTATATACATATATATTCTATGTGTTAGCACTATATTCAAACACAAACGCGTGTTAAGCAAACAGTGAAACAATTTGTTATTTTCTAAGTTTGCGAATAAAACTTCACACTTAAATATAAGACATTCATAAGAAACATTTTATGAAGAAAATCACCGCTACGGCCTTCTTAGGAAAAATATATTCGTTTAAAATAAAAATTTTTATAAACCTGCCTGACATGAAAACTTTCGCCGCGATAAGGCCAGTAGCCATTTCTAACAGATTTTGGGTTGCAAAGTCAAAAATGGAAACATATATATTTGAATTTTAAAAAAACAAGGCAAAATCGGGTAAAAACTGCATTTATTTTGCAAAACGGCTAACAAATCGGCTGCCGGCTAAACCGAATTTTCTCCGGCTGTTTGCTATCGCAACCGGCTAAATCTAGCCGAAAAACGGCTAAAATGGCAACACTGGTTGCTAGTGGTGATGGTCAGAACATTGAAACTTGAAAGGATGCATTCACAACTTAAGTTAGAAAGGGCCAATTACACAAACAGGGAACACGTTCACGTCCAAGAAATCGAGATAAAAAGACAAAACTTGTTGCGAAAAATGTCGTTTGGCAGCATACCTCGAACAACGCAAAAATATTAGCTTATACTAGGTTCACATATAAGTAGATTATCCTCATTTTCGAGCTTAACATCCTAATCTGTAATTATAACAAGAGATTAGCCATATAAAATTCGTCCCTTGTTAATCTGTAATTATAAAATAATCTCAGATTTAACCGATAACTTTTCGGTGCCCATCCTAGTTTTATCGATTATTTTTGCGAAAAAGAGGAGAAATACCACATGTAAAAGTAAACAAAAATGTACGCTAGCAAGTAAAATAGGTTTGCAAAGGTATTTTTAATAAAATTTTAAGTTAAAATATATTTATATCGCTTATTATAGCAGAAAAACGTGATCACGGTGGCACAGAGAAGCAACATAACTTTTCCTTGAGATGTGAGAATAACAAGCACAACAAATTTGACGGCTAATAATCTGAGATTTGCCTGTGTAAACGGGGTGATTAAAAAACGAGCTTTGATTGAGATAATATTGATATGTGAACATAGTTTTAGCTGCATTACAGTAAAAAAAGTTGAACTGAAATCATAACTTAAATAAAAGAAATTTGTTTTCAGTTTAGTTTGAATCAAATCAAAGATCTCAGAGTGAACAAGATTGAAAATATTTTTTTTTGGTATTGTTTCAATAGAATTCAAAAGTGGTGGGGTAACGAATCACACAAGTTGCAATTTACGTAAATACAAAAAATGTTGTTCGACGAGCTATATGTTATATTTAAGGGCCAGCGTAAATCTGGCTTAAAAGTTTGGGCTCATGTAAAGCTTTCAATTGAATTTCAACAATAGTATCTTATTTTGAGCTAAGTAAGTTCTCTTCTGTAAAACGATGGCTCTGACCAGTGGCCTAGTCGAGATTTCGGGAAGGGGGGACTTGATGAAAAAAAATCTTAGCCATCACATATCGGCTAAAGGACGGCTAAAGGAGTCACCAATGTGTATTCTTTCATATATCGGTCATTCTTACCGTTATATATTGTTTGCCCACTCACTTATTCCAATACAAGGTACCAGTTTGACTTTTGCATGATGGGGATTGTTTGGTACTATATTTTGGGGCACCCCTCTAAAATGTGCCAATAGTCTAGAAAATGTGATTTACAAGCCTCAATCTGATAATGTTACCACGTGCCTCATTGAAGATAAAGTTGGGAAAAACAGGAATTTAAAAAAAAATTCAGGTTTTTCATACATACGTATATAGATTCCTTTAAGCTGTTACAAACAGCAACACAAAATGGGGGTCCCTTGATTCTTCAAGGTCATATAGAGATCATGCCAAGGTCATCTCAAGATCAAATTCAGAATAATTGTATTAAATTTTCAGTTTTATTCAATGAATTTTTCCCGACGGAGGCTAACAGACCTCGGATTCGAAGAAGCTTGGCTCAATATGCAGAAACTTTTTTGTTTCTTTGTAAACCTGTGTAATATATCCAAACAGGTTTTTAAATTCTAACTTTTGTCAACAATATGCGTAAGAAGAAAATTGATATGGGGTGAAAAGGTTCCCCGGAAATTTCTGTTCGAAATACGAGTAGAGCGACAATCACAATCGAGAATGGCCAACAACCTGGCTAGTTTTGCAGCTGAGTAAAAGCACGTGAAGTGTGCCACGAAAATTTCGCTAAGTCGCGAATTAAAAAAAAAAAAAAACATATCAATGTAAGTACTTACATATGTATTTACGTGTAAATATTTTGAAAAATAAAATGAAATGTTGCACACTTATACATATCTAAATGTTTAAACTTAAGTAGTTACGGGATAAATTTGGACCACCTAAACCGTTCTCGATGATTTTTTCTTATTGGAAAGGGGTATCTTATAGCAATTCGGTTTGTATATTTTGCATTGAAAATTACTTGTTAACAATTACATTTACGCTACTACAAATCAAAAG
>NW_016194996.1:2845-3085 GCF_001687245.7 Rhagoletis zephyria | reverse complement strand
CACATCTGCATTTATTCTGCTCAGGTATGAGTTCAACCTGCTGCAGTAGTCAGAGCGAAGTTGGGCTATTGCTGCCCGAGTCGCGGAATACTGTCGTTCCTACCAGTGAATGTTTTTTTTTCGCCACAAACCGCATCAAAAGAAGACTGCGCAACTGTCTCCTACGCCGACGATTGCACGATCATGGCGACTGGGAATGGAATTGATGACCTGTGTTCGAAAGTAAACGGGTATCTCTCC
>NW_016194996.1:2572-2835 GCF_001687245.7 Rhagoletis zephyria | reverse complement strand
ACGTCGATGACACACCAATTCCGACGGTGAATAACCCCGAAATACTCGGAGTAACATTCGACAGCCTGCTCTCCTTCTCTGCGCACGCAACCGCTATTGTCAATAAAGTACAGAGCCGCAACAAGGTCCTCAAGTCGCTAGCCGGCAGTACTTGGGGCAAAGACAAAGAAACGTTGCTGGCAACATACAAGGAAATAGGACGGCTGGTTTTAAACTACGCAGCGACAGTGTGGTCGCCGGGGACTAGTAGGACGCAGTGGACG
>NW_016194996.1:0-2520 GCF_001687245.7 Rhagoletis zephyria | reverse complement strand
ATAATGCTCTGCAAGCAGTTCCTGATCGGGAGCCACAGAAGTGGCCACCCAAACAGACAGCTGCTTGCAGAGGAGCCCTCGCCTAGGCACGTCTGGCCCTGAACGGCATTCACAGGGAGTCAGTCTCGAGTTATGTAGACCTCATCTGCCTCGGGAGACACGAACGACAATAGCCCAACTTCGCTCTGGCTACTGCAGCAGGTTAAACTCCCACCAGAGTAGATTGAATGAAGATGTGCCAAATGAGTGTCCGGCATGCGGAGAGACCCCACATGACTCGAAACATCTCTTCGCATGCTCGGAAAACCCGACAACCCTAACGGCTTTGCCCTTGTGGACCAACCCAACAGAAGCTGCACGCTTCCTAGGGCTGCCGTTAGTGGAACTTGACGACAACGACTGAGATACCAACCGACCTGGGCGGGGTTGTTGTAGCCGGTACAACAACAACAACAACAAGACTGCGCAACATTTAGCACTTGAATGGCAGGATGGGCAAGAAATGGATATTTGGTCCCACCATCGGGAAATTAAGCATACATAACAAAACGTCCGAAAGCGGATTGAGGCTGATTGACTTCATCGGTGCTTCATCATTATAGTCAACAGTAAAGAAGCTCCATCAAGCCATTATGGTTATCACTAGATTGAAAAACGTGAAACGAACGCGATAACCTTGTTGTGACAGACGAAAGGCACCCTTCCAGCGTTTTGGACAAACTTACGATCCGAAGAGCAAACATCGGCTCTGGACTACTATTCCGTTGCAGCCAAGATACGTACAAGCCTCTTTGAAGGAAAAAATTGTAGCCCAGCAATACAACAGAGAATTGATAAAGTGGATATGATGATATCCTTTCGTAGAATGGTATAGCTAACAGTGGTAATAAATAAGTAAACTCCATGTCCCATAACTGAGAAAAGTTCACAAATATATTTGTTCGAGAGACCTCAGAGGTCATTAACATTATTTCACTACACATGCTACTATAATAATAATAATAGATTGGATTTGAGAATGCATCATGCCGCATTGTTGTTATGGCATCGTTTGCTATGGAGAGAATTATTTGAGCTTATCATTCGGTATCGTATCAAATGGAATCACAATGCGTCACATTAAGTGGTACTCGTGTCACATCAATTGATATTACTTCATACGGTTTTACATTTCATATGGAATCACATCACACGACATCGCATAACATGGTTAACTATCACATCACACAAGATCACATGGGAATCGCATCAGATCCTATACCATAAAATCAGAACACATCAGCTGGCACCGCATCACATGGCATCCCATCGTGAGACATTGAACATGAAGGTAAAAAGAAAGATAAATATTAAGAAAAAGAGGAGGCTCTTCCGATACCGATAAAAGTAAAGATGAGGATAGAGGAAGACAAATTAATATGAAGGTAATTAAAAAGAAAAGGATATGTAAATATGTAGAGACACAGAGACTCAATCTGGGAACTATTTTGGGATTTTAGAGATTTTCGGGATTTACGGGACCACATCAGGATTTTCGAGACTATTTTGGGATTCTCGGGACTAAATCAGGATTTTCTAGACTACTTCCATATATTTATCGATCTTGTTATCGATATTGTTTTCGATACATTTATCGATGTTCTTATCGACATAATCTATTTTGATATTTTTGTACCGATATTTTTATCGATATAAAATAATCGATATTTTTATATACGTAGTTAACGATATTGTTTTTGATATATCTATGAACATATCTATCTATATTTTAAACGATATAATAATCGATTTATTTAACGATGTTTTTATCGATTTTTTTTTACCGATATTTTGTATCGAGTTTGTTATCGATATTTTTTATCAATTCGTTATATATATCTCTTATAATGTTGATATCGATTAACGAATCTATTTTGTTATCGATATGTTTTTGAATTTACCGATATCGTTATCGTTATACTTATCGACACAGTTATCGATATTTTTATCGATGTGATAATCGGCACATAACATGTGATCACACCATTTGACATTACGTGATACATGGTATGGTCTCACATGGTATGAGACAAACTAGATATGTAACGTAAGTTTCAGTTCACCAGTGTGGCCCAGGCGCACTTACTGTTTTTTATTGCAACCAAGTTCCGATATCAAAATATTGGTTAACTCGTAAAATTAAATTAAAATAATACAATAACACCGGACATTTTGTGAGGAAATCCAGTGACTAGACTAACTCGAATTTACCGTTGAATGCCAATTCTTCTATCTGGAAAGAGAAGCCTGTTTTACAGATTATCTCCAAATATTTATATTAAATTTCAATGCGGTTCTGCATATTCCGAGCTGCGTATGTATGCGTAAGAATCTACTTGCAATGAATGTCAGATTGAAAGGTGGAAAAATTTCAAAAGCCGTCAATATTGCCAGTTGCCTAGGATTAGCTATCGTTGAATATATGCAGCAACCAGAAAAATCGCGTAGCGGATACATATCTACATGATATGTACACAAATA
>NW_016194995.1:0-3084 GCF_001687245.7 Rhagoletis zephyria | reverse complement strand
AAATAAAATAAAAAGTAATTAAAATTTAAAACAAATACTTTTAAAATAAACGGAATCATTTTAGTTTTGAAACCATTTTTTCTATTGAACAACAAATAAAACTTTTCATTTGCTTTTTCCAATTTGCTATTGCACTGATTCAATTTGCAAAGGGTTTGAATCAGAGCAAATTGAAAAGTTTCAACCAGCAAGAGACAATAAAAGACAAACAATGTGACAAACAAGTTCAAGTTTGGGACAAAGAACACAATGTACGCAAGGTAACACTGAATAATGATAAAGCCAATAAAATATACGGTAATTGGGCAGGAAAAATAACTTGCACATTGCTCAATATCAGTTGATAAATTGATAAGAGAACGGTTTAGTCTAAGGTAGTCATTCCAAAAAGAAAACGCTTGCAGTTGCGATTTAAATTTCCGTCTACTTGTTTCTAAATAATCGTTTAAATGAGTCAAACTAGTAAGCAACGTTTTTTGTCTGATGTTCACAATTTGACTTGAAATAATAACAAAAATAGGCACACCAAAAAGTCCTAAAATACAAAGTTAGTTAAAAAAATTTAAAAAAAAATAGTAAAAGCATACCATGATTCATGTAGAAAATATTTAGCGGAAGAGCAACCAACCACAGGAAAACATTGTTTACTGAAAATTTGTAGCTGATTGGGCTAATGAAGAAGATGTGTACGTAGAAAAAGGTCATTGCAAGCAGGAAGGTAAATGTCAGTGAAAGAACTAGCAGCTTGTTGACTAGCGTATGATTCTTCACCACAGACTCGGAAACAGAAGCTGACAGCTCTACAGTAATGTTGCAAAGTTAAGTTAACTTTCTAGTTAAAAATAGTCCCCTCCCCCCCTCCCTCGTTTTACTAGTTTTATTGATGTACACATCCACCTGTTTGTCCCTCTTGTCCTCCTTCTTTTCGCTGATGTTCACCCAGTACCGGCCAGCAGTGAAACCGGTCCTTTTGGCCAGAAAAGCAGCGTAAATGGCGACCACTGTGCAGTTGGCAAAAGTCACCGCCCCGTCGAGCTGCGGCCAGGTGAGACGAGGCAGAACCTGGTGGTACATCATCACCGGGCTGACTTTCATTGCCTCCCAGCTGAAATGACCACCCTCATCAGCGTAGACGATGTACACGGTGCCGTAGAAAAAGGAGGCGACCATTGCGGTGATGGGAGGGAGAAACTCAAGGGCGCGTTTTGAGGGCGGCGTTGAGTGGGAGTTTGAAAAGTGATCTAAAAATGTCTTGTCAGCGCTCTGTTGGTATTTACTGCTGCGCTCAGTGACCACCGGATTGAGGTAGTAGACAAGGAAGCGAATGTGATTGGCCACCATTTGGGCTAAACAAGTAATGAGATTCATTGTGTATCAATAACAAAAAATTGTATTTTAGTCGTTTGCAAGAAAAAAATACAAAACAGAGTAAAAAATACAAAACCCAGTAATTTGAGTTTAAAAAAAACTTAAAATATACGAGTTTCTTAATTTTTAAACCTAAAACAGACCTTTTTAAGTATTTTTATTTTTTTAAAAATTAAAGTTTTTGTAATCACAATCTTTATTGATTTGCAATACAAACAAAAATTGTTATTGTGCAAAGTTTTCAACAACAACGCATTTTAAACTTTAAAATGAAAATGTGTCAAAGCTTAAAATAGTATCTATTCTTAAGGCAAATCCACGCTCTGCTCAATCAATCAATCGAGAAAAAAAAGTAACATTAACAAGCTTCTTTTACTTTTAAGAACTTAATTTCGTTGTTTTGCAAAATTTCACAAAAAAAAACTTTACAAATCAATTTTTCACCAAACACAACAAAAATGAGCAACTTTTTCAAAGCTTTTTAAAAATAAAACACACCGTCCCTTCCCTTTCCTCTAAATCCGCCAGTCATCCCTGACCAGCTGGACGCCCCTCTCGGCGATGGCCATCGTGGGGGCGTTGGTGTTTGCATTGGGTATCACCGGCATCACCGAGGCGTCAATCACCCGCAGCCGTCGCGTCCCGAGCACCCTCAGCCGNGGGGCGTTGGTGTTTGCATTGGGTATCACCGGCATCACCGAGGCGTCAATCACCCGCAGCCGTCGCGTCCCGAGCACCCTCAGCCGCCCATCGACCACCGCCTGACTCGAATCGTTGCCCATGGCACAGCCGCCCACCGGGTGGAAGGTGGTGTAGGTGTCCGTCTGCACGACACAGGCGAGGTAGCTCAGACAGGCGCTCAGGGGGCGGTTATCATTGCAAAAGGCGCAGCCGGGCACGGGCAGCGCCGAGTACTGCAGGTACGGGGCCATATACGGGGACTCGGCAATCTTCATGCCAATGCTGATGCCCTGCACGATGGCCGCCAGATCTTGGCGGTTGCTCAGGTAGGCGGGGTCGATCAGCGGCGCCTGGAGCGGATCAGAGGAGGCGAGGCGGACCGTTCCATGGGAGAGCGGGCGAAAGAGGTTGTAGGGCATCCAAAAGTGCCGCGGGTCGGCCTCAAACTGCTGCAGGTAGGTGCGCCACTCCTCGCGCCGACTGGCGTCGTAGTTGTCGAGGACGTTGGCGGTGTCTGTGTCAAGAAAAAAAAAGAAGTTCATTAGAAAAAGGAGGTTGAAAATGAAATACCAAAAAGAGCACGAAAACTTACTAATTTGACTAATGAGCACGTAGACGTTCACGTCGGGCCACGCCCGTTCGCCGTTGATTCCCGTGGCGATGTACGTCTCGGCGAAGGGCAGCCCGGCCAGCTGCCCGGTCGCCCGGGTGAAGAACTGATAGAGGTTCTCCACCGTCAGCTGATTGGCCAGGTCGCCCTCGGTGGGAATCAGCGACCGATTGGTGGCCAGGTAGTCGAAGTTGATGGAGAGGTGCTCGTAGAGGCGGTCGCCGACGGGCAGGTCGACCAGCAGCGGGGTGACGCCCACTGACTGCAAATGATCCCGGTGGCCGATTCCAGAGAGCATCAGCAGCTGGGGCGAGTTGATCGACCCGCCGCAGAGGATCACCTCTCGATTGGCGGACACTCGTTGGGTAGTGCCGTCTGAGGCGCGAAAGTATTCGACGCCGGTGGCCGTGGGAGTTGAGGAGTTG
>NW_016194994.1:0-3084 GCF_001687245.7 Rhagoletis zephyria | reverse complement strand
CGAGTAAAATTCAGTGAGTTTTTCGGAAGAGAAGTGTACACAATTTTGAAAGTTAAAACTCATTCTCACACATGCTGAATCACAAAATGAGGAAGTTTACACAATTTTGACATCTAAAACTCATTCTCACTCTTCCTGAAACGCAAAATGAGGAGTGCACACAATTTTCAGTGTACACTTGAAAACTCCCAGTTACAGAATAGAGCCCCTGGTTTTCGATAGAGATGGTGATTTTTCACGATTGCCTAATTTTTTTTAATATTTCGAATACCGGGAAAAATAACTGAACTTGTATTTTTATTATCTAGCTCATTTTGGTGGAGCGAACTCGAAGTTGGCAAATCTTCGAATCCTTGTTAAGTACATATCAGTGGTAAACTCTTTTAGGCTGTAAAGTGCAAAAAATAAAAGTAAGTGGGTATACATTGCATATTTTTGGGACAATGTTCATTCGCAGTTAAACTTTTAAGAGCTCTCAAGAAAACGAAAAATTCGTATATAATTAAGGCGCTGGCCCAATGCAGGCTTGCTTTGCGCGCCTTGTTGACTTCAATTTGCTTTGATTTACTTTGAAAACTTGCTTGGCGGAATGGTGGCTTGGAACGCTGGCAAAGTAACCAGCTATCTGGTTGAAAAGTCAATTTCTGTTCCCTTAACGTTAATAATTATTTCCTAGAAAACTCTAAAAATGTATCAGAAACTTTCAGATTTATTTTTAAATTAATGCGAAGTAATGTTTGTATTTAAAAGAAATGATAATAATGATACACGCATATCTATATCTACATTTACTAAAAAAAACTATAACTTTCAAAAGCGATTTACTTGAAGAAAAGAGCTATAAGAAGTTTTTTCCTCTCGTGTAAAATTTGTAAAAGTGGGCTTTGCAACTTTTTACTATAAGATAACGATATGTTAAATATAAATATGGAAACAATGGATCATTTTTATTTCATTTCGAATTACCTGCATTTTCTGTGACTTTTTTAAATTAAGTAAGCAAATTTTGGTTTGAATTTATGTATTTTGAAAGAAACATACATACTTCTTTGTCAAAAGCCTACAAAACGCTTTCAAATAAAACATTTGCCTATTTCAAACTTTGAGGCGCTTAAGTGAAGAAAAGCTGCCATTTGGCCAGCCTTTATACGTTTTAGTATATTCCACATAATTTTTGACACTTCTCGCAGCGAAGCAAGCAAAGCAAGCCTGCATTGGGGCAGCACCTTTACGCTCAAGAAATGGAAAAGAAATTTCCTTCTATCAAAATTTTTTATATCAGTTTGCAGCTCTCAAGAAATAAATGCTCGTATTTTTATTTCTTCAAGAAAATTTACAGCAAAAGCAAAGTACTTTTTCAAGCAACAGAAATAATAAGAAAATACTCTTGTGATTTTTCTTGAGAGCTGGATTCTAAGCTTTAAGAGCACTATCGCCAACTTGGTGCTTTTCGCACTAAATTTAGTGCTTTTCTTTATTCATAACGCGAAAATTTTTGAGTTTAGTGCTTGGTGCGTTTTTTGGTGCTTTTGTTTTTGGTTTGAATACACCAAATCTGGAAATCTTAAAAGAAGCGGGACAAAATTTATAGCAATCGTAAGTTTTGTAAGTAACTTTACAAAAATGGAAACAAAATCATGGTACAATGGCAATCATATGTAGCAACATACAAAATATGTGGCAGCACTTTCAATTATGCTAGAATTACATTCGGTAATTCGCGATTGTAGGGAGTAGGAATCGACCTTTAGTTTGGGCTGAATTTTTTATATTTTTTTACGACTATTCCAAAAGGCAGCAGCATCTCTTAACAGTAATATTATTGTCTAACGAACCTTTTGAAAAAAGAGAATAATCGAAACCGGGTGGGATTTGAAGAGTAGACAGCTTTTTTGATACAAAAATATTTTTCCCACTATGAGCCAGTGGATAATTCGCTCAAATATGTTATGTTTCAGGTGTTAACTTGTCGGAAATAAAATTTCCTTACTTTCCTTTCGTTAACGAGATCATATGAGAC
Source organism: Rhagoletis zephyria (assembly GCF_001687245.7). NCBI lineage: Eukaryota > Metazoa > Arthropoda > Insecta > Diptera > Tephritidae > Rhagoletis > Rhagoletis zephyria. The sequence continues at coordinate 1,064 of NW_016194994.1, read as the reverse complement.
TGCAGTGTAGATTTAAACTACCACATAGTTCATTAAACTTCATTTCCTGTTTTTGCTTTCGTTGATTTTTATTAATTTTAATCGGCATCCCTACAATCGCGGTTACCAACCGTCCCGTTTTCGGCGGGACTGTCCCAGATTTTAGAGCTATATCCTGGTCCCGGTACAACACATGCCGGGACACAAAATGTCCCGGTTTTTGGCAAGAAAAATTTTTAGACATCTCGTTGTAAGAAAATTAGAACATTTAAAAAATATGTACATTAGGGCGGGCCAAATTATTCGGACGAAAGTTTTGCGACGAATCACATGGTATTTTCGGTTTCTCTAGACAATTCCAAGAAAAAATGTAGAAGAAACTGTAAGATGGAAATGAGTCTCTAGCCTGCGAGTTTTCAAAATAAAAACTTACTTGCTCTCAAAATTTTGTTTTTTCGTTATATGACGGTTTAACAAAGTGTTCACCGTGTTTGAACTCCAAAACCACCATCACATTCTCGAATCATTTTCACACTATCGTATACCGTATTCACCAGTGAAATAACTGTCAGTCGCATAGATAAAACCGCAAAACAATTGATAATTTTTCACAAATGTACGAATACTCGTAAGTATGCTCGAAATTGAAGTCGTATTTAATGGCTTTGACAGCTGTTATCCCAATTTTGAAATATCTATGTGAAATGATAAAGTGAACCATTTCGTTGAACGAAACTTTTTCACCAAATATTCATGCTAAGGGTGATAATCTCAATCGAAGCTCGTTTGTTAATTACACCGTTTACACAGGCAAATTTCGATTATTAGCTCAAATTTGTTGTGCTTGTTATTCTCATAACTCAAGGAAAAGTTAAGTTTATCCTCTGGGCCACCGTGATCACTTTTTTCTGTTATATTAAGCAATTTAAATATATTTTAACTTAATGCTTTATAAAACAAGTAAGTCTAAGTTCGGGCGGAGCCGAACATTAAATACCCGGCGCAAGTATTAAATATACTTCACCTTTCCGTAACCTACCGCTACATGATAAGCCGGGGTGTATACATTTTAAGTAAATTAGCGT
>NW_016194992.1:0-3084 GCF_001687245.7 Rhagoletis zephyria | reverse complement strand
GTATATCTACGTACATTAGGGCGGCACAATTTGAATGCGAAATTTTTTCTCATTTTCATCAAAACCTACTTTCGCAATTTGGCAAACTCCAAATTGATTTTAAACCCATAATTTCCTCGGCAAATTTGCTTAGAATTACACTTAGAGTCCTCCTATGCAATACGCGCATAGTGAAAAAAAAAAAAATTTACTCGCCCTAATGTACACATGTCCACATAAAAATATATGCATTTTTTTCTTATACTATTTACTCGTACATCCCCGATATCCGCAAGTACACATTTCCATATGTTGTCGCATCTTTTACAGCTCTTTGTACGAGTATTTGGTTTAGCTGACGTTCGCTGACACTCCAGTTGCATTTGTTGGGATTTGTTTTTATCACCATAACCATTTGTCTTCGATTTGCAGAGCAACAATTGCTGCTGCTGCTGCTGCTGCTGCCGTTCGTGTCTGTTGCTGTTCGTATGCATACATTGTTTTCGCTGTTGTTGTTGCCGCCAGTCTTCACTGATGACATTGTTCGATATTTATGCAACAACTCTGTGTGCGAGTTGTTGGGTTTGAGGCCTTGCAGCAGTTTATTTAATTTTTTGAAGTGTTTTATTTTTTATTTTTATTTTTTTTTTTAGTTCACAGAAACACAGCTTCTGCTCCTGTTATTGCACTGCTGCTCGTTCGGCTGACATTGTACGGAAGTAATTGCTTTTTCCATGTCAATCGACGCAAACATATTCGTGGCGATGCAATATATGTATTTTATTTTATATTTATTCAGCGGCTTTTATGGGAAAATAATGATTTTCCCAAGAAATCGTGACACTCACTCACGCACGTGAATAGAGTTATTTATGTATTAGAGATGACAAATAGAACTAAAAAAAATCGATCTTTGAATATTTTTTGAATCGATTGGAATCGAAATAAAAATATTCGATGCTGGAAAAAAACTGCAAAAAATAAATCGATCCCGCAAGATCGATATATATATATTTTGTTAAATAAAGTATTTTACTTAATTTTTATAAAGAAAAAAACACGGCGATCTGACCAAACTTTTATTGTAATTTTTAAAGCATACATATATTTTGTATCACGGTTTCATTATCTAGATTTATTCAAAAGCTATCACGAAAATCGGAGGAGAAGCTCGGCCAAACACTAACATTTGATGTTATTTATGATCACATATGAGTAAAAATTTTATGCTTAGCTTCAAAATTAACCACTATTTTAAAAAGTGCATAAGACAATAAAGTTTACGTATCTTTGTAGATTTTTTAACGAACTCAACGGACGTAAAATTTTTATGAAAATATTTATAAAGTTTGGGATTCCGTTTTTTTAAGTTTTTGTTGTATTATTAGCCATAATTTTATATAGAGTTATTTCCAAGTGCCTTCCCAGAGATGTCCTTTAGTTGGAGGAGAAAGAGCTTCACGTCATTAAATTCTTTGGTCTTTGCTCTTTCGAGTTAGTGCAAATGTGAAGCCCATTATTTTTTTGTACCAGCCTCCAATTCAAATTTCTTTAAAATTTTATAGATTTTCTGAGGTAAGCCGTTGTTCAATATGCATCAGTTGAAAATAATCGAATGTCTGATCGAACTAAAAACTCGAAAAAAATCGAATCGTAATGGCTCGATTAATCGATCTTCGATTTAATCGATTTAAAACGGCATCTCAGTACATACTTATGTATGCAGTTGTAAATGGTAGAGGATTTACTGAATGCGAAAAAGTGATGGCTGCTAATTTGCTGATAGTTTTCAATGTATTAACATATTAGAGTTTTAAGTACTTAATTGACAGTTTATATTGCAATATTTTTTTTATTAATGAGCCACTTTGTCACAATGGGATTTAAGCAGCGTGGTCGGAAGTTTGTAAATAAAAAGTTATGTGAGCTGAAGAAAGGAGCCAGAAAAAGTACTAAACAAGTTAGAAAAAGGCCAACATTTGTAATAGTTTTGTTATGTTCTGCTATATTTTGAATTGCAAATAGTGTGCTGCAAACTATTGTATTGTATTTGTAATACATTGCATTTTTCACATATATATATATATGTAACTAAACGTATCTCTTCCCCTTTCTATAATTTTTTTTAAGAGATTAAGTAGAAATTTCAAAATCAAGACAATATTCACCTGTGTGTAATCAAATCTTGCAATAAATTTTTAACAAGTTTCCCGATGATCTAGAGATTTGAAACTTCAAACTTAGCTCGCTTAGAACCCGATGACAATGCAATAGATGAGTGTAATTTATCTGCTAGGTGGCGCAAGTGCCGAGTTATTTGGAAAAAACCCCTATTTATGGTCCCACATGATTCATATATGTATCTAATGTATATTACTTACATGAAAAGGAATGACTCAACCACCACTTTGGCGGTTAAGTGGCGCAGGGTCGACTTCAATTTTTTCATTAACCACTACCAAAGGCTTGTCCTAAATTTTTTTAATTTAACCAGTTGCCAATCTTTTCAGTGAGAATCGAATATTTAAAAGTTATTTAAATCGTATTTCTATTGCTAAGTCTTTATAAAAGCGCTAAAAATCCGCTGAACCTCAGCGTTACATGAATTGCAAAACAAGAAAACTAAATATCAATTTGCAAAGTTTTTGAAACGCGCTCTCATTCAATAAATTTTTGAATTCTTTAACATCGATGCAAAACCCAAGTGTTGTACTAACAGGGAAAGTTTTTTGTAAAACAAGGTGAAAGACAGTAGGCAAGATCGTTCAAAAGATTTTGTTTATTTCGGCACGAAAGTCTTTCAAACAAAGCTGATTTGCCAACTATCCTATGAAAAGCTTTTTTGGCAGAAAGCATGTCTATATCATTTGGCTTGCGCTGCTCCAACGTCAGCAATGGCCGAGAGATGAAAGCAATGTGATCCGAGGTTCGAGTTCTGGGGCAGCATAATTTTTTTTTTAATTTTATTTTTTTAATATTTTCTTAATGTATTTATTTTTTTTTCTTTTTTAATTCAGTTTTTGAATTGTATTGTTTTAAAACAAAAATATTTACATATGCTTTTTTTTATACCCGAGCGCACTTGTGCACAAGGGTATATTAATT
>NW_016194991.1:0-3084 GCF_001687245.7 Rhagoletis zephyria | reverse complement strand
ATCCCAATTTTTTACCCTATTATAGGCCCAGGTGTCATGGCAATACTATGTCAAAATTTTTTTCGATTCTGACCGTCCGTTTAGGCTGCAACCTGCCAGACATTTCATTTTTATATATATAGATACCCAAACATGATTTTTGTGGTTTGAGCAAAATCGGACTAGTGGTTCTCGAGTTATGTCAAAAAAAGACCACCAAAGGTGACAATTTCCCCTATATGATAGTTATATATATATCTCGATTCCTAGACGTGACCCAGCGAAACGCCGGGACACGTATTACTTCTTTTTTACCGATATAACTTTCCCCGGTAGTTTGAACCCTTCCCAATCACTGACCCCTACCATTTGTCTCACAGTGATATCAGTTAAAGAAGCAACATGACATCTTATATGTTAATACGCAAACATGCTTTTTGTGGTACACTTTTGAGGTACTTAATCCCCATTGATTTTCAAGAAACTCATATTAAAAGAAAGAGGAGGTTGTGTAGATGTGCCGAGTTTAGTTTTTAGCCCTCTAAGAGCGACTTTGAGCAAAATATTAAAAAAAAAAACACTATTTACAGTCCTGATTGGTACAAGTTCAGCCCGAATATCAGTTAGAGAAGCAACATGACATCTTATATATTAATACCCAAACATGATTTTTGTGGTGCACTTTTGAGGTACTTAATCCCCATTGATTTTCATGGAACTCATATCAAAAGAAAGAGGAGTTGGCGTAGATGTGCCGAATTTAGTTTTTAACCCCCTAAGAGCCACTTTGAGCAAAATATTAAAAAAAAACACTATTTACAGTCCTGATTGGTACAAGTTCAGCGCGAATGTCAGCTACAGAAGCAACATGACATCTTCTTATATATTAATACGCAAACATGATTTTTGTGGTACACTTTTGAGGTACTTAGTTCCCATTGATTTTCATGAAACTCATATCAAANAAAAAAAAACACTATTTACAGTCCTGATTGGTACAAGTTCAGCCCGAATATCAGTTAGAGAAGCAACATGACATCTTCTTATATATTAATACGCAAACATGATTTTTGTGGTACACTTTTGAGGTACTTAGTTCCCATTGATTTTCATGAAACTCATATCAAAAGAAAGAGGTGTTGGCGTAGAAATAGTAAATATAAAAAAAAAACAATATTTACAGTCCTGATTAGTACTAGTTCAGCCCCAGCGAACTTGGTCCCGCCCAAAATAAATTTTTTGTACACGGTCAAAAATTTGTGTTTAATTTTTAAACCGCGCTGGGACTACTGCGTTTTTTAATCTTTTATAGTCTACTTTTTAAACCAGTCAATAGTTTTAAGCAATTTTTAATATATTGTGGTCCAAGTTCCAAAAAGTTCGTGGATTAAAAATCAAACCAAAATGTTTTAATTCTAGTTTCTAGGTTTCATATATAGAAACTTTGGTTTAAAATCTAAACCGAAATAGAAAATGTTTGCACACAGCGAAATGTGGTGTTAATTCAAACTCAACATATGAAAGCACATTTACATGCGTGGCTGTAGCTGAGTGTGCAAAGCTGCTTGATACAATTGGTTGCTACTAAGGCTGTCCGGGTTCAATCCCCATCAGACGGAGCATTTAATTTTATTTTTATTTTTTATTCTTAATTATGAAAATGTTTGGGTTTAAAATTTAAACCGAACTGTTTAAATTCTAAACCCAACATACATATGAACCCTCTTTTTTTAATTCATAAGGATTGTATTTGAAACTGAATTTATGTAGTTTGGTCATATATGTAGTCCAAAAAGTTTAAAATTAAAACCGTGTATTGAGACACTTAGGTCCAACATTTTCACCAAGAGTTCACGTTCATGATTTTTAGTGACGCATTTGTCTTCTAATATTACGGTTTGGTGGTTGTCAGAACGCATATTTGCCGTCTTAAATAACTTAGCAAAACTGTACATGCATACAAAGATACGTAATAGTTTCAGTGTGGTTGAAAGGCGCCACGTCCCCTTTTCAAATAACCCCAATTTTCTCTAAGAGCATGGGATTGATTTCATATATCTCTATACCATTTTCGAGTAATTTACCATGGGAGGTGCCACGTCCCTTTTTCCAATAGCCCCAACTTTTCTTCATGACCAGTCACGTTTTATATATCTTGTACATACCAAGTTCCAGTACTCTTCCATGAAAACATTCAGAGATATGCAGTATGAAAAATTCGATGTGTATGGGAAGTGCCACGCCTCCTTTTCCGATAACCACAATTTATCTCCATGAGTATGCGATTGCTTTCAAATATCTCCATACCAAGTTCGAGACCTCTTCCATGAACATTTTCCGGGATATGCAGTATGAAAAATTCGGTTTGTGTGGGAGGTGCCACGTAATGTTTCCAATAACCGCAATTTTTATCCATGAATATGCAAATGTTTTCATATATCTCCATGCCATATTCGAGTAGTCTACCATGAACACTTCCAGAGATGTGCAATATGAAAAATTCGGTTTGTATGGGAGGTGCCACGCCCCCTGCACCTAGCGGTATGAAATATACTTTACATCCGATTCTCATACCTACCATATATAACACAAAAAATTTCATAAATATCGGTCGAGCCGTTTAGGAAGAGTTCGATTTGTATATGTATATTAGATAAGCACGATGCGAGAAGCATAGAAAAAATTTCGATGAAAAAAAATATTTTTTCTCGGGTTCGCAACTATCATATCTTTTAAGTTGGAACCAACAATACACATCCACAAAATTTCATTGAAATCGGTTAAGCGGTTTCGGAGATTAGCGTAAATGAACACAGTGACACGGGATATTTATATATTAAGACCCTAATATAAGCACCTACCATAGATACGTTTACGTACCAAATTTCAATTTCATTTGACTTATGGTTTTGAAATTATAGCTGATAAAATTATCCACGCCTATGGGATGGGCCACGCCCCCTTTTAAAAACCCATTTATATATAAGCACCTACCATTGATATATCTGCATACTAAATTTCAAGTTCGTGGGACTTATAGTTCCGAAGTTATAGCTGTTAAAAAGTTCCATGCCTATTGGATGTGCCATGCACTCTTTTCCAAAC
>NW_016194989.1:0-3085 GCF_001687245.7 Rhagoletis zephyria | reverse complement strand
TTGTAGTTGTATCAATGGCCAAGCAACAACGGCCAAATCAAATTAAATTGTCACGCGCATACTATCGAATCGTTGAATACTGTTATCGTAAAAGAATAAGCAGAAAGCAGCGAGTGAAAAAACAATTACCTAGCGACGTCTTGTGACAGTGAAAATTAACCGACTAAAATGTCTACAGTTTTTATATGCTACTTAAATATACTAACATTTTATGTGTTTTTAGAAAGTTATGCTGCTCTTGATTTAGTGAGTGAATATGTAAGCAATCGACAAATTGGTAGTGAGCAGACATTTATTGATCAAAATGAATTGGAGTTGGAGTTGAAGTGAGTATAATAAGGACTGAGAAAAAAATGCGTTAGAATGTGTTGTTTAGTAAAGTGTTTATATATTCCTTAAAAAGCTTTAATCAATAATTATACAGACTACTTGCCAAAGATGTTTAATTTTACCTGAAACTATACAAAAAAGCAAATAAGCAAATGGATGTATAGAATTGACAACAACAACCACGCTGTCGAGTTTAAATAGCGGCAAATCAGCTGCACTTGATAGTAGTTGGTTGAATAAGGAAAATGAATTAGCAACAAGAGTTTACGGGATGTACATAGCTCAGTGGTTAACGCTTCTGACTTTGAACATCGAATTCGCAGGTTCGATCCCTGCTGAAGTCTAGAAAAAAAAAGTCTGATGAGGAGATGTGGTGATCTCCGAAATAGTGCTATAACTTCTACCGCTTAGACTTTGTTGCTTTTTCAATTTTTCCTAATAAACAATCGTGGTACAAAGCTCAATAAAAATATTAAAAATAAAATGTTAACAAGCCACAATAACATTGACAAATACATAGTTTAGGAAGAGCCTGCCTGAAACTATACAAAAAAGCAAATAAGCAAATGGATGTATAGAATTGACAACAACAACCACGCTGTCGAGTTTAAATAGCGGCAAATCAGCTGCACTTGATAGTAGTTGGTTGAATAAGGAAAATGAATTAGCAACAAGAGTTTACGGGATGTACATAGCTCAGTGGTTAACGCTTCTGACTTTGAACATCGAATTCGCAGGTTCGATCCCTGCTGAAGTCTAGAAAAAAGAAGTCTGATGAGGAGATGTGGTGATCTCCGAAATAGTGCTATAACTTCTACCGCTTAGACTTTGTTGCTTTTTCAATTTTTCCTAATAAACAATCGTGGTACAAAGCTCAATAAAAATATTAAAAATAAAATGTTTAATTTTAATTTTCATCATGAATGAAAAATCAAACTTTAACAGGGAAAAATTTAATTTTTTTTTTAATTGTTATCATTTGTACAATGGAAGATGTTCAATGCTTAAATATAAAAGTTGTGAATAATCAAATAAAAATGATTTTTTGTATGAAATATGAGAAGGAAAGAACGTGTGTTGCCAGATTTTATTAGAAAAAAAAATCCATGTAAATCCAAATTTTAATTTTGTACAAAAATTAGAAAAATTAAACTAGTTGCATAGTAAAAATTTTCTAATTTAAAGTGTCTAAAAAATACTGTTGACTTTTGGAAACTTTTTTTCTGACGGTGTAACGCATTTTCTTCCATTCAAGGGAAACTATGTTTGACAATTTGTTTTGTATGGATGAAAATAATAACACCGTCGCACAATGTCGCCTAAGTGGGCAAAAATCGAAAAATCATGTTTGGTTCTTTTGTAAAGGTAATTTATCCACTAAAAGACCTATACTGAAATTTCCCTATAAAATAAATTATATGCGACCAGGAAGGCACTAAAGTCAAGAAATTTTATACTAAGAATTTTAATCAGAGCATACCCATGAGTAGGCACTCCACGGAAATTTGTACAAAATATACATCCTTTGAAATAAAATATTGGTTTGACGTGTTTTGTATCCAAATATATAGTAGAGAACTACAAGAATAGAAATTTTGGAATAAAAATTAACAATGGGTCTCCTACGGTATTCCAAAAAAAAAACATTTTCTTTATAAAGATTTAAAAAAATCGTAACTTATGAAGGAATGAATAGAAAATATATTTAACAAGTGATTTTAAAGCAAAAAACAAAACCGACTTCAATACTCATATAAACATTTAAAATTATCGTTAATTTCTTCATGATAAAATGATCGGATAACATTATAGAAATCGGTTGACGGGGTCCAAAGTTATGCGGCAACATACATAAAAAAAATATATATATTCCGACGAATTGATAACCTTCTCCCGTTTGTGAAGTCGGTTGAAAATATGTGTTTCTCTTAAATTATTTTTTTGAAAGTACTGGTTTTGAACTTTCGAAAGTTAAAATAAAAACCTGTTATTTTTGCGCACTTTCTGAAATAATGCGATATTTGTCAATGCAAAAAATTGGTTTTTGTCAAATTGGAGGTGTCAAATTAAAGGGCCTGACATTTATACATATGTGCACTAAATAATAATTGTCTTGAATATAGTTGCCACCTGTTAAAAATTTAAGTTTAAATTATTTAATAAGGTAAATGAACTATTAAAAGGCGAATACCAATCGAAACGAGTTTATGAGGGTTGCCACCAGTTTAAAAAATAAATTTCATTTGAAGTAAGGAAATTAATTTGGGGATTTTGTTTATTCTTCACTCTTTTCTTGCTAAGTTTATCGAATTATTTGACATATTTTGGAAAAAACGCAGTATTAACTTTTTGAAATAAAGAAAAGTATTACACTGCAAAAAAAGTATAGATACAGGCGTTACTCATACGCCATGTATGTGTGTGACTAATGTGACCAACCGTACTTCTTTCGGAAGTACAGTACTTCTTTTTGAGCCGTTGTACTTCGTACTTCGAAGTACAGTCAAATGTACTTCTTTGCTATGTTTTGTACTACCCAAAGCACATTGAACAAGTAGTATCAGTCGAGCAGCTGATTCCATTTTTTTTTTTTTCAAACTATTCGGTCTCTAACATATCAAATATTTTTAATTTCTTCTCACAAAAAATATAAATTGTCCCCATACAAAACACGCTATTGAAAAGCGAAGTTTGGAACGTTCACCTAACTCCGCAGCTCAAACGCTGATTACTGGGCCTTGCATATCCATCAATG
>NW_016194988.1:0-3085 GCF_001687245.7 Rhagoletis zephyria | reverse complement strand
CGGGATTCTTGAAAAAGTTCTAAAAGAATCAATAAAGTAGAAAAAAAAGTGCGTAAAAAGTCAGACTTGTTGTTGTGTTGGCTATTTACACAGAAGTGAGAGAGAGAGAGAGAGGCCTGGTGACGGCGGGATAAGGGGTTTATTTGAGACGGTGTGACACAAAAAGTGCTCAGCACACGACTGAAGACATGGGCTGGCGAGGCTTACCTTGAGAGCAAGTGCTCCGGCGAGATGGAAGGGCCGAGAGCACTGCGCAGCGCATGGTCAGACAGTGAGAAGCGAGAAAGAAGGTGAGAGAGCAAAAAATGAGTACATTGCCGCAAAAGGGCAAGTGATAGACAATGAAGTGGCCACTAATGGGCAAAAGATAGAACACTAAAGGAAAAGAGGGAAAGATGAAAGAAATGAACTATGACGGGGGAGGGGGNGGGGGGAGTGCACCTGCAACAGATGACTTGAGTCACTAACCGCTGTACCGACTCTGCTTTCTTTTACTTCTTTGGGGGTGACAGGCGAAAAGGTGACACCGAACATCCTGAGATCAACAGATAAAAAATGATGATGGCATCAAAGGGTGGTGGCTACAAGAGTGGTGGCGGTCGCGGCGGTGGTCGCGGTGGTGGTCGTGGTGGTCGTGGCGGTGGTTGTGGCGGTGATGGTGGCAAAGAATGTGGAAAGGACAAACGTGGACGTATTCTGAACTGCCCGATCTGCGCCGAGCACTTCACCACCAAGGCGAAGCTAAGCCGCCACATGTTCCGCATGCACGGCATTCACATTACCGGCCGGCTGTCCGCTGACGGCTACATTGTGGGCTGGGTCGACGAGAACTTTGTCCCGCCGAAGAAGAAGGGCACCTCTTCCTCTTCTTCTTCTTCTTTGCCTGCTTCTTCGCCTCAACAGCAAGCTGACGTCAAAAACGATGAGGGCAATCGAGGAGAGGATGCCGGTGAAGTTGTTGAAGCAGCCGCCGCCGCCACTGCTGCTGCTGAAAACGACCTCAAGGACAAGCCGAGCAAGACCAGCAAGGACGCCAGCAAGCAAGTCTCCGATGACAAGAAGGCTGACCAGGCTAAGGAGTGCCAGGAGAAACTGGCAGGAGAGCTACCTAAGGTGATGGAAGCTTTGGCCATTGGATCGTCGGAGGCCTCTTCATCATCATCATCGAACATCATCATCGCCGACGCTTCTGCTGTCGAACAGTCTGCTAATCAAGTTTCCGAGGAGGACTCTGAGGCGGATGGCGAGCATCAGCCGACTGACGAAAACATCCAAGAGAAAGTCCAAAGTGGCAATGGCGACCGAGCTCGCCCGAATTGAGGTTCTGAAAAGTTGGCCCAAGAAGGACAGAAGGCATTGCTAACTTACACTATCCTTCTGATTAACCTATCATTTTGTAATTGTAGAAAAGCTAAACACTACAATTAAAAGAGTATTATGTCATTCGAGCCCCACCAAATACCGGTACTTCAACACAAAAGGATAAATAAAATAGTTCATATTTGCACACATGCATTTTAAATTGAGTCATCTTAACAATAAACCAATACCTTTTACTTCTTTGTTATTATTTTAAAATTGTTCTAAATTTTCAGTCATTTAACTGTGCAGTATACACAAATACACACACACAAACACACACACACACACACACACAAACACACACACACACACACTTTGTAACTTTGAATTTTTATTTTAACTATTCTCTGAAATTGTCACCAATGCAATTGATCGTTTTTAAATTTTAATAAAGTGCACCAAACATTTTCTTTAAAGTCTGACAAAGGCCGCCACAAGTCTGCTTGTCGACGGCAAATCTTAAAAATATTTAATCTTTTTTTGCTCGTGACTTTGTTAGAGAAACCGGTTGGTTTTTAATGTAAATGGACGAGTTCATACGATCCTGTTTGACTCTTAAACTTCTACTTTAGTTCTTTCAAATCTTATACTTCCAAATTACGATTTCTTGCTAAATGTGTGCACTACCTTTGTATAGCTAGCCCATTGCTACTTTTTTGCATCATATTTCGGCTCCACTAACCTTTACACTTTTACCCTTTTCCTACCACAGATCAAAGAGATCGAAAGCTGAAAGTTGCTGCTTCTGCTGCTGACCAGGGGAGACAACATGGAAGTCAGCATGGACAGAGCAGCTGGTCAAAAGCGACCTCGCCCGGTCAGCTTACGGTCACCATCGGCTTCTTCTTTTTCTTCTTCTGCCGCAAACATTGCCAAAAACTTGGCCAACAATGTGGCCAACAACAACAACAGCAGCCAACAAGCGGAGGTAGAAGTGAAAAGACGACGCCGCCGCCATTGCGAAGCACAGGAAGAAGAGGCTGAGGAAGAGGCTGAGGCTGAGGCTGAGCAGCTTGGTGAGCAGCTGAGGGACTGGGTGGAGCGCACCCTGAACCACCTGGACCTGAGCCAGAAGGACTCGACGATCGACCGAGAGGTGCTCGACCAGCTGCTGGCGGTGGGAAGGCGGCTGCGCCGCCATCCACAGTTCTGGTACGTCCTCCTGGGCTCGGTAATGACGCAGCTGACCGCGGACTGTGAGGCGAACTTCCAGGCGATCGCCAACTGGCTGCACTACGCCATCGTGGAGCTGATGAACGACGACCAGAACGACGATAAAGACGACGACGGCCAGGACGACGACGACGACCAGGACCACAACCACGGCGGCGACCACACCAGCCGGGGCAAAATAAGCCTGCTCGACATTCCCGACCTCAGAAAGTTCCTGCACTTTTTGATCGATGCGCAGAAGACGGCGGTAGCCTGGCTGGACAAGCCGGATGAGCAGGACGGCTGCTCCCGGCGGCTGCTGGTGGTGGAGGAGGACCCTTTGTTCAAGGGGAAAGTGGTCCAGGTTGAGTGGATCACCGGCGGCGGTGACCAGCAGGGCTTCTCGTTCAAGGTCACCACCACCACCACCACCACCAGCCTGGATCAGCGAGCTAATGCTGCTGCTGCTGCTGCTGATGATGATGATGTTGGTGATGATCAACAGGTGGCAATGGAAGAAGCTCATATGCCCTTGACATCGTCAGGTGCAGCAGCAACAACAACAAAACAT